>NC_140183.1:5250489-5329370 GCF_963971535.1 Notolepis coatsorum | reverse complement strand
AGAAATGCAAAACAATGCATTTAAAAAATTTAAACCTGGGGCGAACCACATAGCGCGCTCAGCCGCGACACGGCCGACCTGGGTTCGACTCCCGAACCCGTCGTTATTTGCCGAATGTCTTCCCCCACTCTGTCTCCCATTCCTCCTCTGTCTCTCTCTACTGGACTGCCCAGTAGAAATAAAGCGATAAAACGCCAAGAAATAAATCTTTAAAAAAAAAAAAAAATGTAAACCTTACAGATGTAGACTCACAGGAATTGTGTAAAATTGCCCAAATAGTGAAAGGAATAGCAAAACATGGGACCTTTAATGTATTTACTGCAGGTTTGAATGTGTGTGAATGTGGATGTACTGTATGTTATCGTGACGTTGAGAGAAACCCACGCACCCACGCCGTCTCTGTGGACCTCCAGCAGGAAGCCCTCGTGTGTGTGTGTGTGCGTGTGCGTGTGCGTGTGTGTGTGTGTGTGTGTGTGTGTGTGTGTGTGTACCACGCACCCAGGCCGTCTCGGTGGACCTCCAGCAGGAAGCCCTCGCGCAGGTCCGGCTCGCAGGCACACGGCACCGGCTTGGAGCGGAACCTCTGGTTGCGGAAGTGCAGGTGGAGCGTGAAGGTGGAGCACACCTGGCCCGGCAGCGGCTCGGCCTCCTGCAGGTGCTCCAGAAAGGCCTTACCGCCCAACACCTGCAGGTAAAGGTGCCTCCGTGCCGGGTCCATGTGGGCTGTGAAGGAGGACGAGAAGATTGTCATCAGGGGGAGATCTCAACCAGAGGGTAAACGCTGGTGCATTTATACATCGCTTTTATCCAAAGCGCTTTACAATTTGTTCCTCACATTTCACAAGTAGAAAAAAGTAGGGATGCTCGATATTGGCTTTTTTACCGATACCGATATTCCGATATTGTCCAACTCTTAATTTCCGATACCGATATCAACCGATACCGATATATGCAGGGTTTCCCCGCCAAAAAAACTGAATAATTTCAGGTAACTAATAATTTCACTGGATGCAATATTGTTATTGTTTTTTTTGGGGTTTTTTACCGATACCGATATTTTCCGATATCACATTTTACTGCCGATATCGGCCGATAATATCGGTCGGCCGATAATATCGGCCATCCCTAGAAAAAAAGGGTAGGGACCGCACTCGAGGAATATCGTTTGTTTTAATACGCACAAAACGTTTTCGACCGTCCGGCCTTCATCATCAGTGTGCATTCACTCACCGACGGCGGAGGCGACCACGATATCATACGATATGATACATTTATTTATATTGCGCCCCTCAACCAATAGTTACATCGGCCCGGGGCGCATCCCGGGAGAGACGGAGAAACAAAAAAAGACGGGAACAATACGAAAACAGAAATAAATACATGCAGTCCAACCAAGCAGATAAGAGAACAGAATACACCACACATAGGGCGGTTAGGTGGCCGAGCGGAGATTGCGTTCGTCACCAGCCCCGGAGCTGAGCTGGATTTGCCTGTTCGAATCCAGCTCACAGCTCCGGGGTTGTCACCAGCTTGGCTGGCCGTCTGCACTGATACAATTGGCTGTATCAGAGGGTGGGAGAAGCTGGCGGGGTGGGTCCGGGTCGTTGTAAACAGCGACTCCTACAGTTCGGTCGGGGCGCCTGCTAAGCGCGGATTGGACGTGAGGGGGATAGTGTGGTCCTCCCACACGCTACGCCCTCTCAATGAGAATCCGCGCTGCCGGGTGAAAAGAAGCGGTGATTGGCTGGACGTGTGTCGGAGGAAGCACGTGGTAGCCTCCACTCTCCCAGATGATCTGACTGTGGGGGGTAAGTGCGCAGCGACCAGGAAGGGACTGAGAATTGGCATACGACTAACATTGGGATGGGGAGAAAATCGGAGGAAAATGGAGGGGGAAAAAGACCAATAAAAAAAAATAAAAAATACACCACACATACTACAATACAAAAACTAGCTCATGGATTGTTTATGGCGAATAGGTGGGTTTTGAGCATGGCCTTAACACATTCAGAGCCACGCCCCTTTGACCATAATAGGGCTACCGTGCCAATAAGGAAGTCAATGGGAGGTCTGGGGGAAATTTGCGAAGGCTTAAACTATATCTTAAATTATGGCTATGGGTCTAAAACACCCCTCGCTTATCAATGACTTGCTTGCAGTCAACATGTACAAAAAAAAGATTGTTTTTTTCCATTGGTACATTTCCGTTGTATACCGTTTTGAATACTTTAGTGTGATAGTAAAGGGTTAACATTCTGTAGTGTGGCAGTGGAAGGGTTAACCGTTTGGTAGTGCGGCAGTGAAAGGGTTAATAAGCTAGTAGGACACATGGCATATTGCCTGTTTTTATCACAAGGGGCAAAGACTAATGTTTGGATTCAGCGAGCACAAGTGTCCGTCGAAAGACTAAGGAAGCTTACTGCGTTGAAACTAGGGTTGGGTCCTGAACTCTGTACTTTTAAGGGGACCGACTAGGGATGTCCGATATTATCGGCCGATATCGGCATTAAAATGTGATATCGGAAAATATCTGTATCGGTTTTCAAAACAAATTTATTTTTTTTACATTTCTATAACCTTTATTTACCCAGGCAAGCAAGTAAGAACAAATTCTGATTTAATTTATTGTCAAAAGTATGCATAATGTTGTGTTAATTCCACGACAAGAGATATGTAATGTTAATTACCTGAAATTATTCCATTTTTTGGGGGGGGGAAACCCTGCATATATCGGTATCGGTTGATATCGGCATCGGAAATTAAGAGTTGGACAATATCGGTATATCGGTATCTGTAAAAAAGCCAATATCGAGCATCCCTAGTACCGACCGAATTGCATCGGTACTACCGAGTACCAATTCACGCTAGATCAACCAATTGTACTGTACTTGTGCCATATGATGACAATAAATTTGAATGTAATGTAATCTTGTGACAACGTAAGTGTATAAGAACACACGCACAGTAATCACAACGATTACAACGTGAGGGTCATTCGAATATATATCGATTACAATGTGGGGGGCGGCGGGTCATTAGAATATCGATTAGAACGTGAGGGGCGGCGGGTCATTAGAATATATATCGATTACAACGTGAGGGGCAGCGGTTCATCAATTTATGTACAACTTACTTTTCTTTAACTGGGTCGGCTCTTTGTCAACAAAGTGGGTGGCAGGTTTTGAAGGAGAACCCGGTTCTGGGTCTGCTGGCGCTTCCTACACAAAGCAAAACAGTGCGACTGTGAATGAGCAAAAGGTCAATAGGTCAATGTCAGTCAGTGTCCAGGGTCCACCACAAATAGATTCCCCAAACTGAATATTAAAGATATTCAAATGATTTATACCAGTACATAAGGCTCATTTGAGCAACAACTTTGCCATGTTTATGGTCTTAGAAATGTTTGGACATAATTAACTTTCCTTTTGGTATCGATGATGTATTTTGCCTTTAAAAAAAGGTAATGTACAACCAACCAAGAGGATATGCTAAGCTAGGCTAATGTAGTTAGTTTTGACATTAAACATGAGAAAATATTTCATTTGAAATACTGAAATTGACATTCCTGATATTTACGAAATGTGGTGTGCACAGACTGCACACGTCAAGAACTTCTTCAGTGGCGTCACCTGCCGTTCATTTCCCCCCTAATTGCCCTCATGTCTCCTTTGCGATCATGACACCACGTGTGCCAGTCTGAATAGTGTTTTATTTTTATTTGTATTTGATTTTTTCTCACTTTTTCTGTATTTTTTCCTCCCATCCCAATTTAGTCCTTATGCCAATTCCCTTCCTGGTCGTTGCGCACATTGCCCCACTGTCGGCCTGGGGAGGGTGTAGAACTACCACTTGGCTCCTCTGATACATGTGGAGTCAGCCAGCCGAGAGGACAGCGAGGACTCTCACTGGAGGAACGTAACGCGTGCGGAGGTTCGCGCTATTTCCCCCCGATCCCCTCCCTGCTGAACAGGCGCCCCCAGGACCGACCCGACCAGTAGGAACCGCAGTTTACAACGATCAGGACACACACCCACATACCCCGCCGGCCTCCCACCCGCTAACACTGCCAATTGTGTTAGTAAGGGACGACTGACCAAGCCGGAGGTACCGCTGACAGCTGGATTCGATCCCAGAGTCTCTGCGGTGGTAGGTAGGCGAGTGAGATTCTCCACTGCGCTACCCAGCCGCCCCCTTGAATAGTGTTTTAAGAGAGAGTGTCCGTCTAGCAGAAAGGGACAGAAACCTTGATGAACTGTAGATCCTTCATCACGTCGTCCACGATGCCCCTGCGCTGCAGAGCGTGTAGAATGTCCCTCTCGGAGAACGTGTGCCGCGCGGGACCCAGGTCCTCCCTCACGGTCTCAGCCAGCACCTCTCGGATCCTCCCGTGGATGTCCATCTGTAAACAACAACGACACAGTTACAGAGCGCAGTGGCCGAAGAGGGAGAACGGTAGGGCTGACCCCTATTAGTCGAAAGGAGCCGTAGTCGACTGGCCAACCTCTTAGTCGAATATAATAAAAATAAATATATATATATATTTTTTTTTTGTATCATTCTTTCCAAAAGAAAAGAGGCCTAGAAGCGCGGCTAACGCTAATGGCACGCATACCAGAGGCTAACTGCCTACGAAAACAGGCACAGAGACACTGAAAGAGGATTTCACCCATCTAATGAACACACTAGACTAGACAAATATCAAGATGTATCCACCATCAGTGGACCAATTGCATGCTTTTGCAGAGGACAAGAAGCCTTCAGTCGACTCCTTCAGACATTAAGCACCGCCCACAGCCCAAATGGAATGATACAAAATGTAAACTTTTTTTTTTTCAATATTAAAAATATTATACTTTTTTTTTTTTTTTTTTTTAGTCGACCAATAGTCGACTAACAGCAAATGTTGGCCAATCATAGTCGACCATCCAAATCCTTAGTCGGGGACAGCCCTAGAGAACGGTGTTGGTAGGGTGGAGCGTGTCGTGTTGTTGGTGTGTCCTTGAGCAAGACACTGAAGCCCTAGCTGCTTGTGGCAGCGCACTGCTCCCAGGTGGTTATAGGAGGATCAAATGCTGATAAATAATGTCCCCTCTGGGACAATAAAGTACAAGTTATTATTATTATTATTATTATTATTATTATTATTATTATTATTATTATTATTATTATTATTATAAGGTTTTGATTGACAGATTGCAGAATGTGTACAATACAGTACGGCTCAATACACACAATTGTTAAGGGGATGCAGACCAGAGAAAGACTTTCATCTTCTTGTTTACATCAGGGTCCCCCATTTTCCAATTCATATACGACATACATGACATGACATACAGACAGTACTGTTACATCCAGACATTTATGACATACCAGATATACAAATATACAGTACTATTATTTATGAGTTATGAGTTTTGAGAAGATTTTCACACATGTATCTGTAAACACAATGGTACTTGGTTATCTTGGGGTCTTCAAATAATAATTCCTACCCTGCTACAACCACACACACCCGACTCTCAGAGTAAACAAGCCTCCTATTACTGATCCAAACCAACGAAAGATGACATTGCCATTTAATTTAGCATGCATTGCCTGTTTTACTAGAATTCATAGCTAGCCATTCAAATAGGAAGCAGTTCATACTCAAATATCAGCTGGCTACCTAGTTAACGTTAGCTAACTATGAGGAGTAAGTTAAAGCAATTATAATGTATTCCAACGTCTGTTAGTTTACGTTAGGTTAACAAACGTTGGTCTCAGAACCACATTGATTGATTGATTGATTGATTGACATTTTTATTACCAGATTGCAGAATGGGTACAACACAGTACGGCTCAATACACACAATTGTTAAGGGGATGCAGACCAGAGAAAGACTTTCGTCTTGTTTACATCAGGGTCCCCCATTTTCAATTCAAGCCGTTCTGAGAGTTAACGTTAGTATTACTAGGATGCTGCAGGCTTCTGTCTAGTGGCTACCATTCTGAGAGCTAATGATAGTAGCACTCGGATGCTGCGGGCTAACTGGCCATCTACGCGATTTGTTTACTTGGTAACACGGGTTGCCCCCCCCCCCCCCCCCCCCGCTGATGAAAATGAAAGTCATACCGTTCAATACCGTACACCGGGGTATTATGTAATCAAGGTATAACGGTATGAAAAAAGTGATACCGCCCAAGCCTAATACCTAGTTAACGTTAGCTAACTATGAGGAGTGAAGCAATTATAATGTATTCCAACGTCTGTTCGTTTACGTTAGGTGAACAACCGTTAGTCTCAGGACCACAGCAACGTTAGATGGAGTTGTCAAATGTATATACTCTATTTTTTTGACTATTTTTGTATCACAAACCTTACTGTATTTGTAAATCTGATGTCATAAATGTATAGATGTATCAGTACTGTCTATCTGTATGTCCTGTATGTCATAAATGTCACTATGAATTGAAAATGGGGGACCCTGATGATGTAAACAAGACGGCAGTTTCAGAAACTACTTATGGAAGAAATGGTTTTTATCCCACATTAAAAAGTTAGTCGAAAATGCTCATTCTTGAGGACTTTGAAAATCAAATTACACAGTAAAAGTAGTTCATATTATTTGTACAAGTAGTCTAAGAAGTACTAAGTACAACCATCATGGCAGTTTCATAAACTACTCATGGAAGAAATGGTTTTTATCCCAAATCAAAGTTAGTCGAAAATGCTCATGCTTGTTCTATGGAGAGGACTTTGAAAATGAAATTACTCAAAAAGTACACAGTAAAAGTACTTCATATTATTTGTGCAAGTAGTCTTAAGAAGTAGTAAGTACAAACATGGCAGTGTCATAAACTACTTATATGGAATAAATGTTTTTTATCCAACATCAAATGCTCCTTCTCTGGGGGGAATTTTGCCATTCTCAAAAAGTACACAGTAAAAGTAGTTGATAGTATTTGTGCAACAAGTGTATGAAGCAATAAGTCCTAACAATATTCTCATAAATTACCCTGTTCCTCAATCGCAAATAATAGAAATTACCCACATGCCATCCTTTACTTTGAAATCCTCACCGGAAGTGTTCCTCGGTGGAATTGTCTGTGGCTTTAGTGGTCGAATATATAATACTGTTACTGCACATGATACGAAACGTCCTATTGATTCGATATTCAATAATATACTGCACATACGAAACGGCCTATTGATTGACTGTATTCGAAAGTAACTTCGGTTCATTACAACAGCTTCCCAGGGTTGTTTTAAATGAATTCACGTAAACCTGTAGAACTAATCGCGCACTCGAATAAAAACAGGAGCGGCTGGTTTGACCACGCAAAAGTGAAAGACTTTTCCGCAGTCACTCCCTTCTGCAATCTGTTAATACAAATTTCAATCAATCATTCAATCAATCAATCCCTCACCTTGATCAGATGGTTGTGAATGATGTGCTTCAGCTCGGAGGCTTTCTCTGGAGGCAGCAGGGACATGATACACTCCCGTGCTGTGTGGAGGACAGGACGTGGCTGCTTGGAGACAGTGCAATATACGCTGTTGTTGTTACTATAGAAGCTATCATTAATGTCGGACTATGACGGCTTGTTGTTCATCATTTTAACTTAGAATCCTAAACGCGCCTCCAGAGATCATCACCGGGATGTTTCAAGTGTGGCGGAAAAGCCAGCGGGAAGACGTCAGCCGGCGTCGTCTCGAAGACACTCTGACGTCACGAGACCGCCGCCATCTTGGTATTGGGGAAACAAACCAATAGTATGCAGCTGCAGAGCCGCAGAGCCGCAGAGCCAGCGGCGCTCTCAGGGCCGCTCAGCAGCGCCACCCACCCAATGGCTGAATTGGAGTATTGCACTGTGCGGGCACAGCTGTGAGATCCGCGTGAGGCCACCTTGAATGAATGCGTTTATTTATTTCGAACATAAATTGAAAATAAACAATAATAAAAAACTAGACAATTCTGCGGGGAAATTGTGAAAGTGTGGATGATGCCTGTGCACCGCCAATGGGAGAGGGTCTGTATTGACAAAACTGAGGAAAACAAAAACAAACCACGCAAACTTTGGAAATTACTCAATAATCAACTAGGCAGCAGTAAAAAACTTAAAACCAGAATCTCAAACATAAACATAAAAACGGACAACACGCTCATCACAGACAAGCTGGATGTAGCCAATTACTTAAAAAATTTCTTCACAAACATAGCCACGCCCACAACACTGGTAAACAAACTACCCTCCCACTCAGGGCTTTATGGGGTAGAACACATAGTAGCTTACTACAAAAACCTAGGGGTCCACAAGGACGACTTCAAGCTGGAAATGGTAACAACATGATGAGGTACTCAAAAAACTGAGCGCCCTCCAACCTAACAAGGCCACTGGCCATGACGGGATCATCCCTATGTTCCCCGGGTTCTATGTTCCCCGCTTTGATTGATTAATAGATTGAACATTTTATAAATGTTTATTATTTTATTAATTATTAATGTCCGCCTTGTTTCGAACGGTTAAGCTTAGGCCCTCTTTCGAACTGGTTAAGGTTAGAGTTTGGAATCAGGGCTGGTGGTATAAAATGTTCAATCAATCAAAGCGGGGAACATAGAACCCGGGGAACATAGGACCCGGGGAACATAGACATGCTCCCGCCATGACAACATCCCCTCCAAATTCCTCAGAGACTCAGCAGCCGCCATCACCCCAGTCATCACACACATAATAAACCTCTCCATAAAACAGGGACACGTCCCCAAGGACTTCAAAATTGCGAGGGTGTTCCCTCTGCACAAAAAGGGCAGCAAATTAGACCCAGGCAACTACCGCCCTGTTTCTATTCTCACCTCCATCTCGAAAGTCATGGAAAAAATTGTCTACGAACAGGTCGAAAAGTACCTAGCGGAAAAAAATCTAATCTACGAATTCCAATCAAACAAGAGGTGGACACGGGCAAATACTGCGGCATGGTGGTCATGCTGGACCTACAAAAGGCCTTCGACACTGTGTGAAATCTCCATCTCTGCTTACTTTTAAAGCAAACTACAAAAAAATTCTCATCCAAAAGTAGTAGATAGATAATAGGTCATACATGTAGGTATGCATTTGGTTATGTGGGTGGGTAGGTTTGTAGGCAGGTGGGTGGGTTCTTATATATTATTATGTACACAGTATATGCATGTATGTACTGTGTGTATGTATGTTTGTATTACCACAAATCTTTTTAATGTATTCTGGTATTTTATAATATGCATATTTTTGTATTTTTGTATGTTTGATTTTATAAAACAGGGGAAGTTCTTGATAAGCCTCTAGGCTTCTAACTTCTCCTTCACAATCGTTATAATTTATGTATTGTTTTTACTTCTGTTTAACTGTGTTAATAAACAAACAAACAAACAAACAAACAAACAGTACCCTATCCGCCCCCCCCCCCTCACAGTGAGCTGTGGTGTTCCACAAGGAAGCATACTAGGACCGCTACTGTTCCTAATTTATGCAAATTACATGTCGTCAGCTTGTGACTGCAACTTGTTCCTGTTTGCGGACGACTCAGCCCTGCTGGTCTCTGACAAGAACAAGTTACAGGTTGAAAAAACCCTCAGCTCGGAACTAGGCAGAATCTGCATATGGCTCGCTGATAACAAACTATCATTACACATGGGCAAAACAGAGTCCATTCGCTTCGGTTCAAATAACAAACTCAGCAAGACAGACGGCTTCTCAGTTACAGTGGGTGACAATATTGTCACAAGGAAAGATGAAATTACCTACCTGGGTTCCATCCTAGAGGCTAATCTCTCCTGTGACAAAATGGCATCCAATGTAATAAAAAAAATCAACCAACGAACTCGATTCTTGTACCAGATCTCCTCTCTGGTAAACAAGAATACCCTGAAGACTCTGGCAGGAGCACTCATTCAAGGGTACTACGACTATGCTTGCACCTCATGGTACCAAAGCACCTCAAAGGCGCTAAAAACAAAATTACAAACATCTCAAAACAAACTGGTCAGACTACTGCTTGACCTTACTCCTAGAACCCACCTCACCCCTGCCCACTTTGACAACCTAGGATGGCTTAGAGTAGACGACAGAGTACAGCAACTTGCAATGGGCCTGGTCTACAAGATACACTACACGACCAAGGTACCCATGGACATGTCAAAATACTTCCCAAAGGTCAGTGAATACCACGATCACAACACCAGAGGGAGCTCCACAAATCATGTTAAACCCAGATTCGGCTCAAACAAGGGACTAAACACGTTTCGCAATTATGCCACATCAATGTGGAACGCCCTACCCAAAGCTGTAAAGGAATGTGAATCACTACCCGCTTTCAAAACCACTCTCAAGGAACACCTACGCGAGACTGCAATTCGAAACTGGCCCCTGTAAATGTCCTAACCCAACCCCCTCCAATGTACAGTAACTTACCTAGTATGGTTGTCAATATTCCAATGTACAGTTTTGCTTGTTTGTACAGTGTCCCCCCCCCCAACCCCCTCCAATGTACAGTAAATTACCTAGTATGGTTGTCAATATTCCAATGTACAGTTTTGCTTGTACAGTTGTACAGTGTTCCCCCCCCCCCCCAACCCCTCCTACCCAACCCCACCCACCCAACGCCACCCAACCTCCTCCAATGTAGTTTTTTTTTTTACGTCAAATGTATATACTCCCTTTTCTGGTCTCTTTTTGTATCACAAACAGTACTCATAAATGTATAGATGTAGCAGTACTGTCTATCTGTATGTCATGTATGTCGTATATGTCCTGATGAATTGAAAATGGGGGACCCTGATGTAAACAAGACGAAAGTCTTTCTCTGGTCTGCATTCCCTTAATAATTGTGTGTATTGAGCTGTACTGTATTGTACCCATTCTGCAATCTGTTAATAAAGTTTTCAATCAATCAATCTTTCCACAGCAAAACGGTAGGCAAGGCACCTTGGTTGAGAAATGCAGGCTTCAATCTATGTGTTGTTTAGTCTATCTGTTCAGTACTGTTCAGTCCTGTTTCAAGATGCACAATGAGATCTGAGAGAATTGTTGAACAGATATAGAACACAAAATATTCTCTAGAATGTTCTATTATGACATACTGTGACATCACAATGTTCTAGAATGTTCTATTATGACATCATGGTATCAACACCTTAATTGCTGCATCATGAGATACTTGGTGGGCCATGAGATGAGATACTTGGTACTTGGAGATTTCAAAGAGTTCTTCCAAGAGTTTGGATGGAGATGTGTCAGGAAGCTTTGTCTCAATGTTGTCTGTAAAGGTTTTTTTTATCCAGAGTAACTTGGTGATCCTTTTCTGTGTTTTATTAAATAATGATTTTCAGATTTTGAGAAATGGTATTTTCATGGAGAACAGTGCAGCTGCAACAGATAGCACTTTAGTGATAATTTTCTGTAACCCAAAAAAAAATATATATATATTTTTTTTTCTTTTCTTTTTTTTGTAAATCTCAAGGCCCCCCCTGTCATGCCTCTGCGCCCCCCACTTTGAGAAACACTGGTCTATTATGACATCATACTGTGACATCACAACGGAACATGTTTGAGTTTATTTGAATAATATAAATATGTTTGTTAAGGCTGTCCCCGAAGCCTGGGTTGTCTCCGGCTTCAATCGCCGTCACCCTCAATCCTCCGGCGACTTCTTCCACGGTCACCCTTTCTTTGGGCAGTATTTGACGGGGGCGGTGGAGTTCTGCCAGTCGGGACCGGGGCCGGAGCACGATGGCTGCGTCTGTCAGGTTTAACAGACGCACAGGCACCCTTCCATTTAGGGCGTGTGCCACCACGTTGGCCACCATTAGGCCGGGCGGTAGGTTGGCACTCGGAGTGCTCTCGAGCATTACGGGGCGTTGTATCTTCGCCGACGTCTCACAGCGGCCCTGGACGACCACTTCGCTGCGGGGGGGAATGACCACCGGGTCTCGGCCGGCCACTTTCACGTACCCCCTTCTCCCCGG
This sequence comes from Notolepis coatsorum, assembly GCF_963971535.1. Taxonomy (NCBI): domain Eukaryota; kingdom Metazoa; phylum Chordata; class Actinopteri; order Aulopiformes; family Paralepididae; genus Notolepis; species Notolepis coatsorum. The sequence continues at coordinate 5,317,389 of NC_140183.1, read as the reverse complement.
GGCGGTGCACCCCTGTTCCTCGTGAGCAACGGCAGTGACGATGCGGCCCAGGGCGGCGCCCCCGGCGTTGGAGCGATGGCGACCAGTTGGGCGTATCCCCTCCATTCCGGCGAAGAGGTCATACACCCCGCTGAGTATGTTCATCCCCAGGAGGCCCGGGACGGCGTTTCCCACGGAACTGCAGTAGGGGTCGTCTTTTACTACCAACACACATTTTCCAGGGAACTTCATGCCTAGACACTCCACTTCAGCGAAGAGGCACCCCACCACGAGGATTTCTAAGCCTCACACCTCAAAAGACGCATAGACACGGTACAAAGAAGTGAGTTCACTTCGTGGTACAGCGGTCTGTGTTGTTGCCGGCGGCGTGGGAGACCCGGGTTCGAAACTCCCTCCGGGCATCGAAGTTTGAGGTGACGTTGTCACAACCGTTACAATGGTGCCGACTGACCCGGATGCCTTGGGTGGAGTGGAGTAAGTTTAAGGAGGGTGAGTGTAACGGATGGTATCGTGAAGCGCAGTCACGAAGGGGTGCTATGGGTTAAACTCACTCTCACATCCTCAAAAGACGCATAGACACGGTTAGGGATGGGTACCAAATTCTGTACTTTTGAGGTACCGAACCGAAACACGTCGGTACTACCGAGTATCGAATCAAGTGAGAAACCGAAAATAAAATAAAAAATAAAAAATTTTATTAATTTTTTTTTCCTTTTTTCTTTTCATGTCAACGTTCACACGCACAATATATGCTTAACTAGGATTTGACTTGATTCAACAACAAAGCCGTCGGAGCAATGACAAGCCGAAAACTGTCAAAATTGTAGTTATTTGAAGTTTGGATTTTTTTTTACGACTGAGGTAGGTAAATTAAATTTCTTGAGACTAAAGTACCGAAAAAAGGTACCGTTGAGTACCGGTATCGATTCACAGGTACCGGTACCGGTATCGGTTCAAATGTGAAAGGTACCCATCCCTAGACACGGTACAAATAAGTGAATTCACCTCTTGGTATAGTCTGTGCTGCTGCCCGCAGTGTGGGAGGCCGGGGTTCAACTCCCACTTGGGGCATCAAGGTTTGAGGTGACGTTGTCACAACCGTTACACATGCACCATAGACATTCATGTTATGAGTGGGCGTGCTGCCTGTGACAAGATGGCCACCAGTGAACTACGCTGGAGACTCCGCCTTGCACCATCTAGTTATATATATCTGTGGAATTCTACCTGTGTTTACTTCCTCAACAACTGTCGGTTTTTGGATTACCGTAATAAGCCTTTGCTTTTTCTCTGGTCTGCATCCCCTTAACAATTGTATGTATTGAGCTGTACTGTACTGTACCCATTCTGCAATCTGTTAATAAACTTTTCAATCAATCAATCAAACAACTACTCAAAGAGTTACGGTAAAGAGAAGCAGCAGTGGGCACCAGGAGGGAGGGGCCAGTAGACTTAAAAGTTAATATATCTGCATAATCCTTCTATATATATACCTATACACCTGCATATAACCCATATATCTCTGTGTGATGATGACTTATTTTTGTCGTACTATACTTGTGCAGTTGTGCTTCATGATGACAATACTGTAGCGACCCTGGGATTTGGGTCGGTTGGTCAGTTGAGCTGTCACTCAACACTCCGCCATCCCTATTGGACGCGCCAGCCACGGGTTGACAGAGTCGAGAGTGCACGGGCTGACCTGGGGAGGTATAAGTGGGTGGGGCATGGGACCCTCTCTGGGCATGGGAAATGGTAGCAATGAGTCTGATACCGCAACCTGTAATGGAGAACTGTGAATAAAGACCTGCACTGAGAACTACCAACCTGCCTCGAGAGTCGTCTTATAACGTTGGAAACCACGAACGTTACATTGGTGTCTGAAGTGGGATTTGAGGCGAAGTATGGACATTAAAAGTGTCGGTGGAGAATGAGCTAACGTGGGCTAGTGAGGGCTAACGGGAGCCAACGTGGCTAGCGCTAGCTAGTGGGAAGCAAGACTGTCTGTTGGGGGAGGGCGTCTCTGTCGGTCTGGGAACAGGAGGACGCGAGCAATCTGGAACCAAAGGATTTGTATAAGTATTTGGTGGTTGTCGTCTCCTGGGGCCTGACAGAGAGGGTTGCAGCCGGTAACCAACAGAGCACGTCGGCAGCTAATGAGCCTAGCTTAGCTTACAGTTAGCATCAGGTTTAGTGTGGCAGAAATGGAAGCCGGCGCCGTTAACATTAACACTTTAATCGCCAAGGATGCCTTAACTCGTCATTCCCCGCCATGCTAATTCTGGCAATGACGCCGTAACACGTCATTGAGATCAATATTTAAAAAATCTGTGATCACAATCATATTTCTCCCGCGGAGACTTGAGATCTACTGTTGATCCCCTCTCAACTCTCCAACGGTTCAAGAGCGCCATCTGGTGACCGATCGGCGGATCGCCCAAACCGGAAACCGGAAACTGGTGCTCATCCAAATTTGGTCCGATCACTCGCTATAGGTCCCGGGACTCGAGCTAGACACAATGGATAGCGATCCGTTACCAATAACTCGATAAACAACATGATTTGGACGTATATACTATTATACAACCTGGAGATGGATCGCATATTTCAACATCCCATAATAGGAATATTTCTGCTCCACGCTCATCGCCCAACGGCCCGAGGAGACTGGGGTAAGTTTCAGCGTTATTTTTTACCGTGTTCGATACAAACTGCTCTGATGATCATATCACCCACGCACACTAGATGAATCATCTAACGTTGGCCACGGAATTATAAACGACACCCCCCCCCCCCCATCCGGTCAACATCAGATGATAAGTAGTAACTTCTAGAAGCACGTCCATTTGACATTTTTTATCTGGCGCCGATCGCTATCAAACTGTATTTGATCATCAATATAATGCATTTGGGGCTATAAATCACGTTCTGCAGAAAACGATAAAAACATATTTATTTATGCTCTATGATTGCATGGATGAACTGCAACATATGTCCTTTCAATGTGAACTTGTGAATCCCCCTCTACCCCACTCCACCCAGAGGCTTGAAACAATGAAATCACTATAGCAGTCAATATTATGTGCAAAAGCCTCTTCTTAAAACAGGCGTATTAAATCAATTCCTGGAACATCTCATTTAGCTCGCATTGATTGTACTAAGCGAATCAAATGGTAGTCCAAATAAAATTACAACTAGAATACGAGCAGCAAATCATCAATGGATGTTCTGGAGCTGTGGCTGAACCTCTTCCAAGCAGCTGGAACTGGGATTAAACAAAACAATCCAGTGACACAAACAGGCTTTGATATAAAAAGAGGAATATTTTATTTAAGAAGTAGTTCATGTTTTGTTTGCTTTTCAAACCACCAACTGTCATGTTTTCACTGTAGATGAACAGTGTAAAAAAAAAAAAAAAAAAAAAACAAGAAAACTCCCCTGAATCTCATGTGAAACAATGACGACCAAATTAATGAATGGAATGGTCCGAAAGTCTACTCTGGGGCAAATCAGAATAGAGTAAAAAAAAAAAAAAAAAACACATCCATTAGGGGTAAATATCCAGTGTCTCAAAACATTCCATCTCAAGGAGTTAGAACATGCTAGCAACACATTCGGTGTGTGACTGACTCTTTAATACAACTATCACTGTATCAAAATGCTCACTGCATACAGTCTGATGCAGTGCAGACAAGTCATACCGATTTCAACTGGTGGTTCGTGGTATTGTATGAAGTAAATGTCTGTGTATTGGTTATGGTAGGTAACCTTGCAGCACTCGTTTTCCTACGGAAGCTAACTCTTCCGACTCCCTTCAAGGCACGTTAAGACTCGTGTTTGCCATACAATTTGCAGTCATCGGCATATCATACAGCTTAAGAATTTGAATGCAAGGTGCTATGAACATAAACATTGCTTTGTATTGGTCCCAGTAGATCTAGAAAACCGAGCTAGTCTAATGATGGGCTTATTTCTCAAACGAGAGAAGACAAAAACATGTATTCCGTGCCGCGATGCCAGGAGATCAAACACAGGCCTATTGCTATCACTTTCCAACATGGCCGTCGGAAGTATAGACCCAGTAGGAAATACATTCCATATGATGGGAATACAGATTAAGTGACTGTCCCAGAGTTCAGATCCCCCTTCGACACACTATGCCCCTTATTGATGGAACTAACGTTGCCGCCCCCCCCCCCCCCCCCCGCGGACAACAGTGGGGATAACCTGAAATGACACACATTACACCAACCAGTGGGTAAACGACACACACTAGGCAGAAAGGGACCAGCATCTTGTCGGATCCACTTGAGAACTAAAAACCTATGAAAATGTGTCGACGTAAATAGAAAATGAACGAACGGATTAACATAACATTCCGTCTGAGCCTGAAACGGCAGCTGTGGGTGTCTGACCCCAAAATGGGGTCCGGTCGCAGACACACTGGCCCGGACCGACTGGTGTGTCCTGTTGACACAATGGAAGAACAACAGGCGCTCTGGAAAACCCCTCGACGCATGCGTGAAAACAGAACAACATTTTAATTGCAGGAAAAAAGCTCGGTGGTAGTTGACCTCTAGTCTCTGGAGTCTCGTCTTCCTACGTGTCTATGGTAGTTGACCTCTACGGTAGGATCGCAAGTCACACCATTTCAAATGCAAAATGTAAAGCAGGTCCTTGGATGAACAATAAACAATGACCTATGACCTTTACAAATAAAGAATGCAAAAATAAAATGGTCAGAATATCCTTTTTTTTTTTGTGTGTACTGTGCCTTTTAAGTACGTTTCTTTCTAAAGCATTAGCTCCGATACAGTACATTCATCATAGTGACAAAAGGAAAAAAAAACGTAAAACTTAAATCATCGCGCTGGCACCAAGATCCTGAGATGTTACCATTTTTGTTTTTAAAGATCTTACATGGAAAAATATACACACACTCACACACACACACTCACTCACTTGATCTAGCGCTCTGGCATTTTGACCTTAAGAAATAAATATCCCCAGTTTATACACACACACATTACCATCTAACTCTACTTAAAGAAAGTACCCGTCTCCAGGTACTGGTGCAAAATAAGATACGGGTAAGTGAGTCTGAGGTGACCTAGAGAGAGAGAGAGAGAGAGTTCTTCACTGGGAGTACACGCCCAGCGCCAGGGCCGCACCCCCCCCCGGCGCCCACGTTCAGCGGTACACCCTGGCAGCAGGCCCGGCGCCAGGAGGCCCACCACGCTCAGCAGTACACCCAGCACACCAGCAGGCCCAGGGCCAGGGCCGCGCCGGCGCCCACGTTCAGCAGCACGGGTCTCCAGTAGAGCCAGCTCTCCTTCTGCCTCTCCGAGTCGCTCAGCCTCTGCTTCATCCGCTGCAGCTTCTGCGCCGTGGTGGCGATCCTCTCCTCGCGGTGCCTCTTTCGAACAACGCTGGGGAGACAATTTGAACACGTTAATAATATGGTTAGGCAAAACTATAAAGACGAGTTTTTTTTTTTTTATCGATATCGTGCGACGGGGGGGACGGACGGGGGGGGGGGGGGTCTCTCGGTTCTCGTGAATTACGTGACGACGGTCAGAACGACGTTCTAATCAAAATAATCACATCGTTATTTATAATAAATGAACAGTTTACCTCCGCCATCTGTTCTCTTCCCTCCAGGTAAGATTGCATCCAGCTCACTGATAAACTCATCAAAAGTTTAAACCAATTGCTTTTAGCTCGTCAATCAAAATGGAGTGACTGTCGAAGGCCTTTTGTAGCTCCAGCGTGACCATAACTAGCAGCACAGTCAGAGTTGTAACAGTACATGGGATTGAGTACATAAGAGCACAAAACCTCCCGCTCTCGCCCCCGTCGTCGAGCTGTTCTACTTACTTTCCGGAGTCCTCTGCCATGTGGTGGTTTTGACAGAGTGTGTCGACCCCCCCGTCTCCTGAGCCGGCCTGTGGTTCCAGGCAAGGCCCTGGCTTACCGGCCTGTGGCTCCAGGCAAGGCCCCGGCTTACCGGCCTGTGGCTCCAGGCAAGGCCCTGGCTTACCGGCCTGTGGCTCCAGGCAAGGCCCCGGCTGACCGGCCTGTGGCTCCAGGCAAGGCCCCGGCTGACCGGCCTGTGGCTCCAGGCAAGGCCCCGGCTGACCGGCCTGTGGCTCCAGGCAAGGCCCCGGCTGACCGGCCTGTGGCTCCAGGCAAGGCCCCGGCTGACCGGCCTGTGGCTCCAGGCAAGGCCCCGGCTGACCGTTGGGCCTGTTGTCCAATTGAGGTCTGGGTGGCGGAGGAGGCGGAGGCAGGTCTGGCATCACGTCATCTTTGAACGTCACACTCCGATTGTTCTGCTACAGTGGGACGGGACACAAAGACGGGACACGTGAGGCTGAGACGACGAGAGGCGCTGATCAGAGAGCAGTTACACACAGACAGGACCGCGTGTAGTCTTTTACCAACACACTTGCAGTTCCGCGTTCGGGTTCCGCCATCTGATATAACAGCGGCGTGATTATGTTAGCGTAGTAATATCTATACTTTTCAAGAAAACAAATGCTGTATCTTGTCGGTGGAGAACAAAAAGACACGTCGCCTTTTCTTTAAAATCCTGTCGAAAGTCTGGGAGAAGCTGTTTTCCTTAAAGCAGTGTTTTCTCGCTCTCTTAATGGTGTTGTGTGTATCGTGACTCAAGTATCGTGATAGTATCGTATCGTGAAGCCTCTGGTGATTCCCACCCCTACTATCCACCCCTGTTTGTACGTACCTGCACATAGACCTTTTGCATATCTGTAGATACTATATCTGTACATATCCTACTCATACTAGTTACGCTGCTGGCCAGTATGACTACTACCATACTGTCTTGTACATAGTATACTCCCTGGCAGAGGCTTTTTGCATGAACGTCTTAATACTATGCAAGACTACTACTACTTTGACCTTTCAAATCCTGCTCTCTTTCCTTGCTCCTCCAATCACAACTGTTGCTTATTGGAGGAGAAAAAGAAAAGAGGGCGGGGCTTGAGGAGGGCCAAATCCCGGGTGGCGTAGTGGGCAAGGCGCTCGCCACGAAATCTGGAGACGCTGGGCTTGCCTGTTCGAGCCCAGCACTCCACATTTGCTTTCAGTTTAGCTGGTCGTCCGTACTAATACACATTGGCCGTATTAGGGGGTGGGAAACTGATGGGTGGGGATCGGGCGTTGTGGACAGCGACTCCTACAGGTCGGTTGGTGCGCCTGCGCAGTAGAATCAGGAAGTGTCGGGGGCAGCGTGAGCCTCCCACGCGTTACTCCTCACCACTGAGAGATCGAGCTGCACAGGTGAAAAAATGCGACTGCTGTTACCTCAAGTATCGGAGGGGACTTGTGCTATGTATGACTTAGTCCACATTGCAGCCGGCTTGTGGGAGGCAAGAAACAGCGTTCGTGACAAGGGAGGGTTGAATTGGATGATACGAAATTGGGATGGGAGAAAATATAGAAAAAATGGGAGAAAAAGTGGATAAAAAAAAAAGAGGAGGGCCAAATCCCCATGATCACAGCGCCACCTACCTGTGCCAGCTGTGTGTCTCTCAAGATGTACTTCCTGCCCTCCAGGACGGCCCGGTAGGAGAAGCGGAGCTGGTCGGCGGTCTGGATCAGGCCCATGCGGTAGTCCCTCATGTCCAGCAGAACCCTCTGGATGTCCACGGAAGACGGGTCGCTCCTCTTGTCCATCTGCACCACGGGTCAGGATTGAGATGTTTTATGGGAAACTTGGGAAAGAATGTGTAGCTAATAGGGGTGTAAGGTACACGTATCCGTACAGAAGCGTTTCAGTGTGTGCCGTACCGTACCTAACTAATACAACGGTATGTTAACCACTAACGACCGCCCACCGGGGGCTGTTTTTTTCACAATCTAATAGAATTATTATTATTATTATTATTATTTTTACAAGTCGATTATTAATTATTTCAATATAGAATATTCGTCGACAGCCGTACAAGTACAATTAGTTACTGCACTTCCACCCCCGCGTGGAACATGGAAAGCCAAACTTTCCCCCACTCTACCAAAAACCCGTACCAAACCGTGACTTCAAAAACCGAAGTATGTAACGTACCGTGGTTTTTGTGTACCGTTACACCCCTAGTAGCTAAAGCTCATGCTTGGTCTCTAAATGGTCCAGAACGCATCCACCTGACCGCATCCCCAGACCGACAGTAGGGCAGCGCCAGCATGTGGTAGTCTACACCCTCCCCAGACCGACAGTAGGGCAGCATGTGGTAGTCTCTACACCCTCCCCCGACCGACAGTAGGGCAGCATGTGGTAGTCTACACCCTCCCCAGACCGACAGTAGGGCAGCATGTGGTAGTCTCTACACCCTCCCCAGACCGACAGTAGGGCAGCATGTGGTAGTCTACACCCTCCCCCGACCGACAGTAGGGCAGCATGTGGTAGTCTACACCCTCCCCAGACTGACAGTAGGGCAGCATGTGGTAGTCTACACCCTCCCCCGACCGACAGTAGGGCAGCATGTGGTAGTCTACACCCTCCCCCGACCGACAGTAGGGCAGCATGTGGTAGTCTACACCCTCCCCCGACCGACAGTAGGGCAGCATGTGGTAGTCTACACCCTCCCCAGACCGACAGTAGGGCAGCATGTGGTAGTCTACTCTACACCCTCCCCGACCGACAGTAGGGCAGCATGTGGTAGTCTACACCCTCCCCAGACCGACAGTAGGGCAGCATGCGGTAGTCTACACCCTCCCCAGACCGACAGTAGGGCAGCATGTGGTAGTCTACACCCTCCAGACAGACAGTAGGGCAGCATGTGGTAGACTACACCCTCCAGACAGACAGTAGGGCAGCATGTGGTAGTCTACACCTTCCCCAGGCCGACAGTAGGGCAGCATGTGGTAGTCTACACCCTCCCCAGACTGACAGTAGGGCAGCATGTGGTAGTTCTACACCCTCCCCAGACTGACAGTAGGGCAGCATGTGGTAGTCTACAGCCTCCCCAGACCGACAGCAGGGCAGCATGTGGTAGTTCTACACCCTCCCCAGACTGACAGTAGGGCAGCATGTGGTAGTCTACAGCCTCCCCAGACCGACAGCAGGGCAGCATGTGGTAGTCTACACCAGTGGTTCCCAAAGTGGGGGTCGCGAGATGATTTTTTATGCAGTCAGGCCACAGAACTTAGAAGTAGGCCAGGCCAGTGTTTCTAGTTGCAGTGGCGCGATAGTTAGATAACCTAGGTGGGGAACAACCAGTAGATCACTGCAACTCACACAAGTTGGAGAACTATCTCTCTCTCTCTCACACACACACACAAAGAGAGCTGCATGTGATTGGTGGAGGCGGGACCCTTACAAAAAACTAAAAATCCATCAAAATCAGTATTGTTGCTAATCATTGACACATGCTAGCCTGTAATAATCCCCCCCAGAAAAATCTACTTTGCATTTGATATATTGCAAATATATGCCATCACACACACTGGCATTTAAAGGGTTAGAATTATAAAATGAATTGAACGTGGTGTTATGATCAGGGCTGAAGTTGAATAAAAGATTTATGAAAGAAAAAGTGGTATTTCAACATATAGTAATATTTCTATGGTGTTTTTGAAGAGGACAATTTAGTCCCTTATGGTAAGAGTGAGTATCTTTTTCAATCTGACATTACAAAAAAAACTGAAAATCCATCAAAATCAGTGTTGTTGCTAATCATAATCATACATATGCTAACCTGTTTTTTAACAATAATTTGTGATGCCATCACAAACACTGGCATTTAAAGGGTAAAAATAAAAAAATGCCTGCACCAGAATGCAGGAAATGGAGTCTGTAACAAGAAATGTCCTGGTGGGGGACCCCCTGCTTAAAAAGTGGCCTGACTGGGGCTATATTTCGCACTATATTTCCTGGCCTGAATGATTTCCCCAGTCCGGCCCTGGTTAAAAGCCTCCAATTTACTAGTGTGTGTGCGTTTGAACGTTTGCATGTTTCAACCATACATACAAAAAAAATTTAAAAAAATTATAATAATAATAATAATTTTTTTTTTTATTATAATTTTTGTACCTCCTATAATAGTGGGGGACGCGGCTCTCTGACACCGTTATTTCGGGGGTCGCGGCCTGAAAACGTTGGGAACCCCTGGTCTATACCAAACAGACCAAACCATCAATCCCACCGTTCTTTGCATCATGTTACGTTCAACATGCTCACCAGAAGCAGGCAGGTGTCCACCAGGGAGAAGGTCCCGGAGCGTCCGATCCCCGCACTGCAGTGCACCACGGACGGCCCGTGTTCCGGCCCCAGTGCGCCGGACTCCCGCACCTTGAACAGGAAGCTCAGGAAGGAGGCGGGTGACTCCGGGACGCCAAAGTCGGGCCACGTGGTGTAGTGGAAGTGATGGATCTCCCGGGACTCGCCGGTCTGGACCAGCGAGAGGGAGGACAGACGGGTTAACCCTAACCCTAACCCACGTGGTGTAGTGGAAGTGATGGATCTCCCGGGACTCGCCGGTCTGGACCAGCGAGAGGGAGGACAGACAAGTTAACCCTAACCCTAACCCACGTGGTGTAGTGGAAGTGATGGATCTCACGGGACTCGCCGGTCTGGACCAGCGAGAGGGAGGACAGACGGGTTAACCCTAACCCTAACCCACGTGGTGTAGTGGAAGTGATGGATCTCCCGGGACTCGCCGGTCTGGACCAGCGAGAGGGAGGACAGACGGGTCGTGTTTTTTTAACCCTTTCACTGCCACACGACAAAAGGTTAATAACCCTTTACTATCACACAACCGACGGTCGCTGGTGTTTTTATGTACATTCGAAATTGAATTCGACATTCGAATATAATGTTGACAGCCCTACTACAGACTGTTAACCACCTGTAGTGTGGCAGTGAAAGGGTTAACCTTCTGTGTATTGTCGCAGTGAAAGGGTTAACCGTTTGGTAGTGCGGCAGTGAAAGGGTAGAGATTTACACTACCAAAGGGTTAACCCTTTCACGGCGACAATACAGAAGGTTAACCCTTTCACTACCACACTACAGGTGGTTAACCGGGCTGTCAACATTATATTCGAATATCGAATTCAATTTTTCGAATCGACATAAAAACACCAGATTCGAACATGAACGGAGAAATTCTAATTTGAATTGAATGTAAACCGACTGTGCCTTTAAGACGGCACGGTGGGTCTTGCGACATGCTGCCATGTCGCAAAGTGTTGTTGTTGTTGCCGGCAGTTGGCGCGAGTGTTTGAACGTCTTATCTTGTGAAGTTATTATACACAATATTGGCGACGAGGATTATGGATTCTTTACTCTCACATCTCTCTCCGTTCCTCGCCCTGCCTGGCGAGCCACCAATTCTGTGGATTCACTGGCTGGAATCTTTCGACAGGTTCATAATAGCCGTCGGGCTAGCCGATGCCAACGACGTGAGGAAGAGACCGAGAACGGATTTTTCAGACTCTCGGAAATGCACATAATTATGGGGATTGTATCACGCTGCTGTGTGGACATTTCTCTGCTCCACAGAACGCGATGCTCCGGCGGATTGTTTTGACGACAGCAGGCGGGTGAGTCGGTCCAAATAATTACTGGTCATGGTTATTTTTAGTCTTGCAATTTTAAAGCCATTTTTTTTTTACGCTAAAATTCGAATTAGTCTACAATTCTGCAACGAATATCGAATTCGATTTTTTTTTAAGTGACAGCCCTAGTCTGTAGTGTGGTAGTGAAAGGTTAACCTTCTGTAGTGTGGTAGTGAAAGGTTAACCTTCTGTAGTGTGGTAGTGAAAGGGTTTACCTTCTGTAGTGTGGTAGTGAAAGGGTTTACCTTCTGTAGTGTGGTAGTGAAAGGGTTTACCTTCTGTAGTGTGGTAGTGAAAGGTTAACCTTCTGTAGTGTGGTAGTGAAAGGGTTTACCTTCTGTAGTGTGGTAGTGAAAGGTTAACCTTCTGTAGTGTGGCAGTGAAAGGGTTTACCGTCTGTAGTGTGGTAGTGAAAGGGTTTACCTTCTGTAGTGTGGTAGTGAAAGGGTTTACCTTCTGTAGTGTGGTAGTGAAAGGGTTTACCTTCTGTAGTGTGGTAGTGAAAGGGTTTACCTTCTGTAGTGTGGTAGTGAAAGGTTAACCTTCTGCAGTGTGGTAGTGAAAGGGTTTACCTTCTGTAGTGTGGTAGTGAAAGGGTTAAAGATTAAACTGGACTTTGAAGAAGTCCCTTATTCATTGCAACGTAGTCCTGCGGCAAACACACACATGCAAACCTTCCACTGACCTGATGCTTGGTTCTAAGTAGGGATGTCCGATATTATATCTTATATATATAATATAATAATATATAATATAATATATATATTATATAAAAATATCTGTATTGGTTTTAATTTATTTAACCTTTACTTACCCAGGAAAGCAAGTAAGAACGAATTCTTATTTTATTTATTGTCAAAAGTATGCATAATGTTGTGTTAATTCCACGACAATTGATATGTAATGTTAATTACCTGAGGGGGGGAAACCCCGCATACCATATCGGTATCAGAAATTAAGAGTTGGACAATATCGGTATATCGGTATCGGTAAAAAAGCCAACATCGAACATCCCTAGTTCAGGGTGCTCACCTTTGTGTTGTGCAGCTCCAGCACCGTGCAGCAGGACTGGTCGTCCTCCGAGAGGAGTCTCACGACGAACCCGGTGTCAGTGAAGGACATCTGCTGCTCCTCTGTGGTCGGCCAGTACTGAGCACACTTCTCCTGTCCAAGACAAACACCAACCGGGTCGTTCAAATGCCTAATCCAACACGGGATGTTTCATAATATTCAGCGACTGCAACAACAGCTGAGCTACTTGGCAGATTATTCCACGAGGCCCACGACGGGAGCAGACCAGAAGCACCGCAAACTAATTTAAGAGCAAAATGGCCATTTCTGCAATATTCCGGGGACATAAAAGAAAGGTTTACTTACGGATCCTTTTTCGATGACTCTGTTGAGCATGATCACAGCTTTGGAGCACTGCTCCCAGATCATCAGCCAGAAGTGGCCACAGGTGTTCCTCAAAGGGCCCTGTGGAAAGGTTTACAGCCAATGAGGGAACTGACCTGATCTCAAACCCCACCCTCTTTTCTTGATCCTCCAATCACAACTGTTACTTCCCTCCTAGAGTAAAGTTATTGTTGGTAAAACAATTTGTGTGGCATAAAAGAAGCATAGAAAAAGACATGTAGTCAAGATGATTAGTAAATATTATGAAGTGTAATAGGTATTTACTACATGTTTACTAGTAAATATTATGAAGTTGGATTTCCATATTCCTACTTATGTATAAGATACATATTCCCACTGATGTATAACAGACATATTCCCACTGATGTATAACAGACATATTCCCACTGATGTATAACAGACATATTCCTACTTATGTATAACATACATCTTCCCACTGATGTATATCTTAGGGATGGGCGTGAGTAATCAATTAATCGATTACTCGTAGCTATGAGAAAAATCGATCTAAAATTATTAATAATTTTTATGAAAAAAAAATAGTTTTTTAAATTGTATTTGTTTACATATTTGTTTCACATGTATGTGTAAGATTATAACTGTTTGTTGGTTTATACGTGAATGAACAAAATGAAGTAAAAAATAAAAAATAAAAAAGTAACGTTTTTTTCCCTTTTCGAGTAATACACGATCACTCGAGTATAGCATGCAATCAATCGATCTGGATTTTTCTTTAAAATGTCCGTCCCTAATACATCTTCCCACTGATGTATAACAGACATCTTCCCACTGATGTATAACAGACATCTTCCCACTGATGTATAACAGACATCTTCCCACTGATGTATAACAGACATATTCCCACTGATGTATAACAGACATCTTCCCACCGATGTATAACAGACATCTTCCCACTGATGTATAACAGACATCTTCCCACTGATGTATAACAGACATATTCCCACTGATGTATAACAGACATATTCCCACTGATGTATAACAGACATCTTCCCACTGATGTATAACAGACATATTCCCACTGATGTATAACAGACATCTTCCCACTGATGTAACGTCACGGTGACCAAATGCGTCCACATTTTCATAGGATTCTATCACATTTTCATAACAATAGCGATACTTACCCTGCGCCGTTTTCATTGAGGTTTCTTACAAATTAACGATGTTTTATTTGTCCTATATATGCGGATAACATTTAAAATCTTAAATTGTGCCATTTTGTTTCCCTTTAGACAACAAACATAATGCTAATGATGCACTTTTGTTAAGATAATTAGTTTACCATTCGCGGTCACTGTACTGAGGTCGCATTAATAGTTTACCGCTGTTCAGATCGCGTCAAAGAATAGACGTGTCGCAGTGACCTGTGACCTGTGCTAAAGGATCTTGGTAAATGTATTCATGTAGTTTTCAACATTTTCACCTTTTAATTTTAAACCAATGCTGCCATCTACTGACAACAGAAAGTGTTGTGTATCGTCACCTTGAGAGGCACTTCCGTAAACACCGTCGCCCAAAACCCATTCTAGAGATTCCCACTTTTTACTGGGAATGGGGCGTGACCGAATTTGGTCCGAGACAATAAGAGTGACTGAGATTGGTCTACGTTCCGTTATAACTAGGGATGTCTGATATTATCGGCCTACCGATATTATCGGCCGATATCAGCATTAAAATGTGATATCGGAAAATATCGGTATCGGTTTTCGAAAAAGAAATATATATATTTTACATTTCTATAACCTTTATTTACCCAGGCAAGCAAGTAAGACCAAATTCTGATTTTATTTATTGTCAAAAGTATGCATAATGTTGTGTTAATTCCACAACAAGAGATATGTAATGTTAATTACCTGAAATTATAAAAAAAAAAAATGGGAGGGAAACCCTGCATATATCGGTATCGAAAATTAAGAGTTGGACAATATCGGTATATCGGTATCGGTAAAAAAAAGCCAACATGGAGCATCCCTAGTTCTAACAGACGTCTTCCCGGCGCCTGGAGGACACGGTACCTGAGCCAGGATGTAGACCCGCTGGGCTTCCTCCATGGTGACCAGGTTGGCGTTGATGTAGTCGTTCTCACAGTTGTGCAGCTTCACCCGACTGTGATCATCTGAGAGAAGAAGAAGAAGAAGAGAGACCAAACCACGAGGTCTTACATCAGAGAGACACCATCACAGGGAGTAAATATGATCACTCACGCGGCATGAATGTATTAATATGAAAGTGTATTATATTATATACTTACAGGGGCTGACGTCCCTGTACCGGTTCAGGTTGCGATTGAGCGGCCGGTTGGCCACTTCGCAAGAATGCTCGTTGGCTTGGGTACGGATTTCCTGTCGAGGACAAAAACACAAAACCACAGCCACCAACACATTTACCAGCGTGTTCAGAGTATTCCCTCCATCCTGCCACAACCAACACATTTACCAGCGTGTTCAGAGTATTCCCTCCATCCTGCCACCCACCAACACATTTACCAGCGTGTTCAGAGTATTCCCTCCATCCTGCCAGCCACCAACACATTTACCAGCGTGTTCAGAGTATTCCCTCCAACCTGCCAGCCACCAACACATTTACCAGCGTGTTCAGAGTATTCCCTCCATCCTGCCAGCCACCAACACATTTACCAGCGTGTTCAGAGTATTCCCTCCATCCTGCCAGCCACCAACACATTTACCAGCGTGTTCAGAGTATTCCCTCCATCCTGCCAGCCACCAACACATTTACCAGCGTGTTCAGAGTATTCCCTCCATCCTGCCAGCCACCAACACATTTACCAGCGTCTGGCAGGTGTTAATATCCTGAGCCCGTCTCTCTCTCTCTCAAGTAGCCAAACATTACACTATAAAAACGAACTGGATGGTTGATGTTTATCATTAAAGGTCAACCTCCACGTTGTATTTTTGTTCAATAAACAATGTGGACTAGGCCAACAGTGACTTTCATGAAGAATTGGAAAAAAAAGTATTGAAATTGAAAAATGCCAAATTCCCTATAGCAACTCTATTCACCAGTACACAAATATACAGAATTGTCTAATCGATATACAAATATTTTGTAACACATTTATTTTCAGATGCCGACATGGCCGCGTGCATCAATAAGGAATGTGTATATTTTCTATTGACATGACATGTCTACAGTCTACAGATGTCAGAAGACAAACAGATATAACTTGAGAGCTCACTTGCATGTTCTGTGTATACTCTGCATGGAACACAGTACTCTGTAGCTAGCTAGTAGCTACTGTTCAAATGTATAGGTTCAAGTTTTGTTTTGTCACATATAAGGTACATTAGGCCTAACAAAAATAATAGTTGGTTTCAGGTTGGTTGTCAGTTTGGCCATGGGTAGGTAGGGAATTTATTTTATTTTTATTTTTTTTTTATTCTTTCCCACGGCGACTATGGATAGGGAATTTCTTTATTTAATTAACCCTTTCACTGCCACACGACAGAAGGTTAGCCCTTTACTATCACACAACCGACGGCGATGCTCCATCATTAGCATCATTAGCTCCGCATCCGCGGAGCTAATGATGCTAATGATGGAGCATCGCCGTCGGTTGTGTGATAGTAAAGGGCTAACCTTCTGTATTGTCACAGTGAAAGGGTTAACCGGCTGTCGTGTGGCAGTGAAAGGGTTAAAATGTTCACAACAACATGGATGCATGTACTCTGCCAGCATGTTTAATATCCATAATACTAAATGTTTGACTAAGATTTCTATGAAACTTTATTCTAAAAAAAAAAAATTTTTTTTTTTTTTTTTTAATATATAATTTTTTTTTTAAACTCATAAAATATATTGGGTCGCACCTAAATCGGCAGGGTCGGTCGGCAACCTGAAACCAACCATTATTTTTGTTAGGCATTAGAGTGAAATGCTTGGTTCTGTATGAGCCTCCTGGGATTGTGCTTCATACAGTAAAAAAATATAATAATAATAATAAAGACCAAACACTATAGAAAATATACAATATACAAACTAAAGTACAAAATGAAAACAATGAGGCGTTGCAGACTTTTCTAAAATGCTCAAATGAGGTCTGGATGTAGTCTGGGCTGAACGATTAATCGATTTTTAAATCGAAATCGCGATTTGGAATGATGCAATTATCAAATCGCAAAGAAATAAAAAATGTATTTAACCAGGAAGTCCCATTGAGATACAAGATCGGTTTGGGAGAGGGAGGTAAGGGGTTTTAGATTGTGTGTGTTGTGAAGTTTAGACTTCAGAGAGGGAGAGTAAAGTACAGAAAAAAAGGTACCGTTGGGTACCGGTATCGATTCCCAGGTAAAAATAAACATTTTCAGGCTCTGTGTCCTGAAAAGACCCACCGCGTAGGCCAGATGCAAGCCGCATTTTACAATAAACCTCCGTGGGGCTGCTTAAAAATATATATATATTTAATCGCAATTGCAATATCTGTCAGAAAAATCGCAAATTAGATTATTTCCCAAAATCGTGCAGCCCTAATGTAGTGAATGAATGAAAACTTTATTTAACAGATTGCAGAATGGGTACAATACAGTACGGCTCAATACATACAATTGTAAAGGGGATGCAGACCTGAGAAAGACGTTTGTCTTGTTTCCATCAGGGTCCCCCATTTTCAATTCATATAGACATTTATGACATACACAACATACATGACAAATCTTTTTGTAATAAATAGAGTGACATTCATGCTATAGCTACTGACTACTGCTAGTAGGGCACTGGGGGAGAGAGACAGCTGCTCTGACAGGGTCTCACATTCAGAAACTGGTTGTGTAATAAGTAATAACAGAAATGTAGATAGAAGCTTCAATTGGACTGAACATGTCTCCGTGTTAATAATTTGCAAATAGTCGAAGACAAAAATGTTCAAATAAAGCGAAATGCCAACAAAGATTAAAGATAAAATATAAAAATAAATGGTGTAACGTTTTGATAATATAAACCGGGATGCTGGGTTCGGTAACGTCATCACGTGCCGCGTGTTTCTCGGTAAGTCTGGGCGAGTTCTCAGAAGCTGCACGTGTGACGTCAGCTGGTGTTGTTAGGCAAGGAAACTATAAAAGAAGGAAGGGTCAACACGTCCGAATACTAGCGTTATATATAGACCACTGCACTTCTGCGTTACATGGAGCTCGTGGGGGGCTTGACGTCAAGGCTCTAATCAACATGGATTCAAGCGCTTGCTGTTACATTACTGGCTGTTAAGGTGTAATGATTAAGTTCTTTGATTTGATCAAGGTCTTTCGGTTTATTGTGTTTGTTAACTTAACCATTCATAAGAAGGGAGATGTTATGGTGCTATTACCCCTTCTGCCGGTAATATGTAGGAACTGTCATCTAGGTTTGAAGACTACCGGATGGCGTGAATATTTTAGGCAACCAACTTGTGTTTAGCGTTTCTCTGATTGGCCACTACGCCCATGTGACCACGGCAGCGCGAGAGAGCTGCAGCGCGGAAATATGCTGTCTATTGCCATTCTCTAAGACAAACTCTAACCTTAACCAGCTCCTTAACAGCGCCTAAACTTAACCCTTCTAACCTTAACCAACTCCAAAACAATGCCTAACCTTAACCTTAACCAACTCCGAAACAATGCTTAAAGTTAACATGCCTAAACTTAACCGGCGAAAAGAAAAAAAGAAAAAAAATGTTAAGGGAATCGAACTTGTAACCAACAGGATCCACAGCAAGGCAGCGCTGCCAGTTGAGCTAGTTGTCGATGTCTAAAGAGGGGGGATTACTGCTACATAATGCTGCCGCGACAGAGCTCTGCTGCTGCCGCGGGGGCGTGGCTAGACGCAAGTTGGGCGTGGCTAGACACAAGTTGGTTGCCTTTAATATTTAGGCCGCCGGATGCAATAGCCTCCAGCTGCAACCGCGGAGCAAGCCCCTCACTAGGTGTGGCAGCCACAGAGAGCGGAAGTTTCTCTTAAGGGTTAGGTAACGGGAGCGCGCGTGCACGTGGCGTCATTAGCGTGCGTGCGTGCGTGCAACCAGTTTTGATATCAGCAACGCAACACTGGTTAGGTTTAGGCCCTCATCTAAGAGAGGTTAAGGTTAGAGTGACAGTCAGGGCTGGTAATCCTTCCTGTAACAAAGCAACATAGGCCCTCAACCATGGAGGTTAGGGTTAGGGTTGGGGAAGTATTTTACTGTATTGTACCCATTCTGCAATCTGTTAATAAAGTTTTCAATCAATCAATTCCTGGCCGCGACCCTCTCTCCAACCGCACGTCTCAACCGAGCTTGGTCAAGGGGGAGGGGCTAGGCCCAATGTGGAGTGACGCTAGCGCTAACTTCTGCCAATCAGCGCGCGCCTGCCACAGCGTCTAGTGAGGGGCTCGCTCCGCGGTTGCAGCTGGAGGCTACTCACCAGATGGTGCGACGTCTTCTTCTACGGTCTCGAAATGTAGAGGGCTTAGCACGAGCTAGGGGCTAGCAGCTATATGTATTACTGAGAGCATAACAATAAAGAAACATACTGAAACACCTCCCACCCTCCCCCGCTTTCTCCCATGAGCTCAAAATACCGGAAGTGTTGCGGTGACTTTGGTGTCAGTTCGATTGAAGCCTAAATACCAGCTATCTGAGGAATTGATTGATTGATTGAAAACTTTATTAACAGATTGCAGAATGGGTACAATATAGTACGGCTCAATACACACAATTGTTAAGGGGATGCAGACCAGAGAAAGACTTTCGTCTTGTTTACAATGTACATTGTCCTAATGTACAGTCTCCTCCCCATCATATGTATATACTCTGTCAGGATCTATGGGTAACAGTAGTGTATATTTGCATATCGTATATGTCACAAATGTAACAGTACTATATACCTGTATGTCATGTATGTCCCTATGCCATAAATGTCATGTCATATGTTGTGTATGTCATAAATGTCATGATTAATTGAAAATGGGGGACCCTGATGTAAACAAGACAAACGTCTTTCTCTGGTCTGCATCCCCGTAACAATTGTGTATATTGAGCCGTACTGTATTGTACCCATTCTGCAGTCTGTTAAATAAAGTTTTCATTAATTCATTCACGAACTGCAGGGTGCGTGATTTTTTTTCGTAGCCGCATTTTGTGGAGACGCTCTCTGATTGGCCACTGACGTTTCTGGTCATGTGACATGTGCGCCCAATCGTGTGACGCCTGTTTCTTTCACCAGTTAAGCTAGGCACTCTTTCGAAGTTGGTTAAGGTTAGAGTTTGTCTTAGAGCAGGGCGATAGAACACCAGCCCTGATTCCAAACTCTAACCTTAACCAACTTCGAAAGAGTCGCCTAAGCTTAACCAGTGATAAACTAGGCGTTAGGTAGTTTGCATGCTGTTCGAGGCGGAAATGGGCAAAG
Source organism: Notolepis coatsorum (assembly GCF_963971535.1). Lineage (NCBI taxonomy): Eukaryota > Metazoa > Chordata > Actinopteri > Aulopiformes > Paralepididae > Notolepis > Notolepis coatsorum. The sequence goes on along the minus strand of NC_140183.1, from coordinate 5,297,005 downwards.
ACACAGGCGTCACGCGATTGGGCGCACATGTCACATGACCAGAAACGTCAGTGGCCAATCAGAGAGCGTCTCCGCAAAAGGAAAAAAAATCACGCGGCGTCCCCAAGGAAATATTAGATCAACCAATTACGTTAGTTAACTACGATTATTCCGACTTTAAATAACAAGTCAGATCAGATGGCTGATCCAATGATTCAACTCAATGTCGACCGAACTGAAAGTTTCCACACTTTGGCACCCCGGTCGCCTGTTCCTTAATGATAAGCAAGCAGTGCAAGAATGCGGAAGCATTCTACCGTAGTGGCGTGCGGTAATGCGCCTTTCATTTTCCGCCGCCCAGCGCCCAGGTGCGTGCACCGGCGGCGGCGTGCTCGCTCAGGTGCGTGCGTGCGCCGGCGTGCTCGCGCGAGGTGCCCGCGCATGCGCATGAGATCCCGCCTTGGTTCGACACGAGCGGAGCTCAATATATATAAGTCACCGCCCCTTATTCAGTATCGAGAAATAGCTCAATTGGCAACACTGCATGGCTGTGGATCCTACAGCTCGTTTGCTGGCGAGTTCGAATCCCATAAAATATATTTTTTTTAACGTGATTTTTTTTTTAACGTGTATTCTTTCGCCGGTTAAGGTTAGGCATGGTTAAGGTTAAGGTTAAGGTTAGGCATTGTTTCGGAGTTGGTTAAGGTTAGAACGGTTAAGTTTAGCCGCTGTTAAGGAGCTGGTTAAGGTTAGAGTTTGTCAAAGAGAATGGCAATATTCTTTCTATGGTTAAGGTTAGGCATGGTTAAGGTTAAGGTTAAGGTTAGGCATTGTTTCGGAGTTGGTTAAGGTTAGAACGGTTAAGTTTAGGCGCTGTTAAGGAGCTGGTTAAGGTTAGAGTTTGTCAAAGAGAATGGCAATAGACAGCCTATTTCCGCGCGACAGCTCCCAAAGCGGGCCTGAAAAGAAAGGCGCTTTACCGTAGTGGCGTGCGGTGACGAATGCTTCCGCATTTTTGCACTGCTTGCTTATCATTAAGGTAGACGCACCCCGGTCCCCAACAATGCGTTCACGCGCTACACAGTGACGTCATTTACCCGTCCTTCTTTTATAGTTTCCTTGGTCGGGGGCGGGGAAACGCGTCATCAGACCTACGTGCCGCGCTCGCGCTGCGAGTCGACGCCGCAGAAAACACGGGACGCTCGCGCCGCTCAACTTTTTTTTGTTCTTACAATTTGTCTCGCGGCGTGAACTACAACAACTCACGACTGTTTACAACAACAACACATGTATTATTATTAAAACAGCCAATGACAGCATTAATAACGTTGACACGATGCGGGTGAGAAGAAGCCATGATACCAGAGTTTGTGACAACAAGGAACTCCCGAGTTGATGCGCCGTTTTATTAGCTTTTTCATTATTAATATAGGAAGTCAGAATGCAGCATAAAGCCTGTTAGCTCGAACCCTAACCCTGATATCATATAATATATAACCCGTATATACAGCAGTGGTGCTGCAGTCCGGTACAGCCTGTTAGCTACGGAAGTCCGAGCTAGCTAAGTAAGTAACTTACTAGCAAAGAGGGTTAATGTTTAGTGACTAGCTTCCCTGACAGTGTTGGGAGACTAACTACATTATGACTCATTATAATGACGATGAGCAAATACACACCAGCTCAAACTAGCTTGCTTTCTGCAGAGCTTTCTAGCTGTATGTACCTTAATAAGCTAACGTTAGACCAACACCAGCTAGCTAGCCTGATAGCAACCGATCGTCATAGAAACAACACCACAGGCCCCCGTGTCCCCCCGACTTACGTTGTACAGGTTTTGCCATCGCCCGGTCGAATCTATATCTTCAAATGCTTGCTCCATGTTTTAGTGTGCCAGTTTGTCTCGGAACGATTCTAAGATGATCCTTCTGATGTTTGTAGTAACGCTGTTTGCCAAGTTACTCCTCCTCTCTGACAGCCATGTAGACGGGGAGCTAATAGTTAGCTAACCTAGAGATCATCCCAGCAGGGAGTCTGTCTGGTCAAGCAGGGACCAGCTGCAGCGTCGGAGTGTAGGGTCCAGCTGCAGCGCCGCAGAATCCTCACTGGGCAAGCCTGTGGCAGCCACAGAGGGATGAATGAATGAAAACTTTATTTAACAGATTGCAGAATGGGTACAATACAGTAAGGCTCAATACATACAATTGTTAAGGGGATGCAGACCAGAGAAAGACCTTCGTCTTGTTTACATCAGGGTCCCCCATTTTCAATTCATCAATTCATGTCGTCGTCATCTCTGGACTCCAGCCTTGGACCAGGTCGGTGTGCCGTTGCAATGGCCAGGGGCTCCGGCAAGTTATTTCTCCCCAGAAGCTCAGGAATCAGTTGAGACATAAGATGGGTGACGTTTCTCTACCCTCGGTAATGTTCACGTTTCTATTTTTTTTAGCTGTTTTATGCGTTTCATTCATATGATCCTGTACATTATCTTCATTCATATGATCCTGTACATTATCTTCATTCATATGACCCTGTACATTATCCTCATTCATATGACCCTGTACATTATTATCTTCATTCATATGATCCTGTACATTATTATCTTCATTCATATGATCCTGTACATTATCTTCATTCATATGATCCTGTACATTATCTTCATTCATATGACCCTGTACATTATCTTCATTCATATGACCCTGTACATTATCTTCATCCATATGACCCTGTACATTATCTTCATTCATATGATCCTGTACATTATTATCTTCATTCATATGACCCTGTACATTATCTACATTCATATGATCCTGTACATTAGTATCTTCAGTGACGCTGACCCGTGTCTCCAGCTCTGACACGTGATCCCCCAGACTGTCCAGTTGTGTCTGGATTACATCCAGTTGGGTGTATATATATGGGGTCTACCTTAGAATCCAATGTAGTGCTGAACCCCTGGATAGCCTCCACAGTGTCTCCAGGTGGATTTGCACCGGCAACGCCACCTCCACCGGGCTCGCCATGACGCCGGTTGATTGCAGGTGTGCCCGGTGTGTAGACACTCCTGTCAGAACACTGGCTGTCAGAACACTGGCTGTCAGAACACCTGTCAGAACACCTGTCAGAACACTGGCTGTCAGAACACTGGCTGTCAGAACACCTGTCAGAACACCTGTCAGAACACTGGCTGTCAGAACACCTGTCAGAACACCTGTCAGAACACTGTCCGAGGTGAGAAAAGCACCGTTTTGCCTCAACAAGGAAGACTATTGTCAAGTTTGTTCTTATTTTCCCCACTTGAAGGGCTCAGGCAACGTGATCAAGGAAGGATATAACTCTGTGACTTCTTTGACCTTTGTTTGTCATTTAATTGGTTGTCACAATAGCAGGTTATAAACCTGAAAGGGTATGAAAGAACAATGTTGATTGGTGAAATAAATAAATAATATATATATATATATATATATATATATAATATAGGTCATGTATGGTATGTGGTATATATATATAAATAAATAATAAATAAATAGATAAATATATATATATAATATATAGGTTATATGGTATATATATAATAATAAATAAGAATAATACAAAATGTCCAATGTATTGGTAAATGCTGAATGAATGTTCATAATGAAAATGCATTTGGTAATTGTTTATTTGAATGAACTGATCATATAGGCTAAATGTATTAATGTTAACTATAATTTATGGTATTATTATAGCCTATGTATTTATGTTGATGTTGATGTTCAGGATCAAAATTAAAAGAACGATTGTCAAAGTTGAGCTAAAAGTTCATCTTATTCGACTGAGCATGTTGGTGCGCTGGCTCCCTCTATGATGAATTGAAAATGGGGGACCCTGATGTAAACAAGACGAAAGTCTTTCTCTGGTCTGCATCCCCTTAACAATTGTGTGTATTGAGCCGTACTGTATTGTACCCATTCTGCAATCTGTTAATAACATTTTCAATCAATCCATCAACTCCGCCACCATCCAAGCTACCTCTGTGAGCTCCACAAATCATGTAAAACCCAGATTCAGCTCAAACAAGGGACTAAACACGTTTCGCAATTATGCCACATCAATGTGGAACGCCCTGCCTAAAGCTGTAAAGGAATGTGAATCACTACCCACCTTCAAAAACACTCTCAAAAAACACCTACGTGAGACTGCAATTCGAAACTGGCCCCTACAAATGTCCTAACCTAGTTGTACAGTAAATGACCAAGTAAGGCTTTGTCAATATTCCAATGTACAGTGTAAAATGTGTGTGTGTCCCCTTCCCAACCCCCCCCCCCCCCCCCCCCCCCACCTCCAATGTACAGCCCTCACCCAACCCACCCAACCCCACCCAACCAACCTCCTCCAATGTACAGTTTCTATGCCAAATGTATATACACTCCTTTGCTGGACACTTTTGTATCACAAACAGTACTGTATTTGCAAATCTGATATGTCATAAATGTATAGATGTAGCAGTACTGTCTATCTGTATGTCATGTATGTCATATATGTTATGATGAATTGAAAATGGGGGACCCTGATGTAAACAAGACGAAAGTCTTTCTCTGGTCTGCATCCCCTTAACAATTGTATGTATTGAGCTGTACTGTACTGTACCCATTCTGCAATCTGTTAATAAACTTTTCAATCAATCAATCAATCACAGTGGACTTTGATCAGTGCAGTCAAAGAGTTGTATTGAGTGCAGGTGATTATCAAAAACATAACGAATGACTGATACCCATATCAAAACCCAATGTGTAACTTCTAAAATACAGTACAGGCCTTTCCCCAGAATTTTCAAACAAGATGGTGGCTGAGTTTCAATTAGAGGGTAAATGGTAAATGGCTGCATTTATTTATCCAACGCGCTTTACAATTTGTTCCTCACATTTTTACCCATTCACTCACACATAAATAAAGAAATCCATTTGCTGTAATTTCCTGCAACTTTAAAAACATAATTTCAATAAAATAGCAACACAAGGGTAAGTTCCAAATAAGTTAAGTTCCAAATAAGTTATTTATTTATGTATATAAGATTGCACAACAGTTTAACGTTGAACACAAAAACACACGCATGCAGGGGGCCAGGTTGTTGAGGGCTTTGAAGGTGATTAGTAGAGTTTTGAACAGTACAGAGATCCTACATGACAGACAGATAGTCTTCAAAATTAGGAAGGCACACATTTCTGGTAGAAGAAGAAAGTCATGATTGATCAAATAATTTTTTGATGATGGTGGATTAAGCTCCTCTTGTGAGTTGTGTGTCCTGCTTTGGATAGTTTAGACGGGCAGCGAGGGATAGAACTTAAAGGCCTAGTTTAGATTCTTGGACAGTAAGTGGTACAGAATACTTGCTAGTAGTGTCGTTGATGCGATGCCATTAGCTTAACTCATGAGTCCCCTGGTCGGAGTTCTGGCCCGCCGCCAAATTCCGAGTGAACCAGAACGTGTCAGACAGGCAAAGAAATGGGGTCATGAGACAAAAAAGTGTTAATCCACACCATAACATACGTTACATACATTACATTTAGTCATTTAGCTGACACTTTTATCCAAAGCGACTTACAAGTTCTGTACGACAAGTCATCAGGAAGGGCACAACTCTATCAGCTGAGTAACAATGTTCATCAAAGTGTTGAGTGCTACAGTGTAGGTTAGTATATTAGGACAAGTGCATGACAGTAAGGTTAGTTAGGGTTATATATTTTTTTTTTCTTTTTTAATTCAGATAATGGTTGAAGAAGTGTGTCTTTAGTCAACGGCGAAAGATTGGACGGGTTTCGGCTGTCCTAACTGGGGTGGGTAGTTCATTCCACCATTGTGGGGCAAGGACTGAGAAAAGGCAGGTTCTCCTTGATGACCCTCCCGGAACTCGGATAGGAGTGGGTCTGAGACGGCCAGAAGATGCAGAGCGTAGGTCTTGAGGGTGTGTAGTTAGAGACCATTGACCGGAGGTAGGCGGGAGCGGTTACCTTTGACGCACGGTATGCCAGGTCGAGGGCCTTGAAGCGGATTCGTGCAGCAATGGGGAGCCAGTGCAGGTCCCTAAGAAGTGGGGTGACATGGGCCGACTTTTGTAGGTAACATGCAAGAACAACAAGAAATGCAGTCCTTGATCTAATATTTTATCATTTTAAAAGGATTGCAGCGTAATGTGATAATACCATAGCTCTGAAATGATTATTATGTTATTACAAAGGTTTTGGGAGAAATAATACACTAAGAAAAAGAAGGAAAAAAACGATTTAAAACATTTAGTAGTGACCACATTTGTGGCAAATAACCCCCTCTTCATTGGGGCAAAGGGCCCCCTTTTGGTTGATTGAGAGTGAAAGAATTCTGATCATTTTCTTTTCTTTAGATTTAGTATTCCAATAATCAGTGATTTTAACCTACCTAGCAAGCTTACAGGACAACAAACAAATGCATGTTTTAGCATAATAGGGTGTTAACTGCCAGCTCTACCATTAGGATAGGCCTAGCTAAATCTACTGTAGCTAATTTATACAGTAGACCAATTAAAATGAGGTTTGAGATAAAAAAAAAAAAAATCTTTTTAAAGCAGACCAATTACATTTCTAAAAATAGATGAGAACTTAATAGCATAAATAGTGGTTCAGCTTAGCTCAAATGTTCAACAGAATTGTGCGTTTTGTGATAAAAAGCAAGATAAAAGGCACAGCCCCCCTAAAAGTGATCTAATAACGTTGATGCCTGCCATGGCCAGTAGGGGGCGAATTTGCAGTGGCCCAATATCCAGATTTCTTCTCCAGGGGTTCCCAAAGTTTTCAGGCGGCGCCCCCCCCCCCCCCCCCCCTCTCTGTAGGCCATAATTACAAATTCCATTGGAAGTAAATTAGTAATTAGGATATTTGCTTTTAGAAAGACTGGTTTAGATTCACATATATGGAGGGTACAGAAGATACAAAGATTAAGAGGAAAGACTCATGTTATGTAGTGGGACACCAACCCAACTAACTTGGTCTTGACCTGGCCGAAGCCCCCCCCCCCCCCCCCCAGGTCCACCACTTAACACCTCCATGAGTTGCAATGCGCAGGACTGCACAGCATCAGGACACCTGGGACAACCCCCCCCCCCTCCCCCATAGTCAATTGTTTGTGCAATTCGGCACAAAGTATCCGACTTGCTGCGTTAGGAACACAAATGAATACCACCACCATGGCATACTGGAATATAACCTGTACCTTTTGAGTATTTTATAACCTGTACCTTTTGAGTATTTTATAACCTGTACCTTTTCTTTTGAGTATTTTACACCGCGCTGTTTATTATTAAGAAGACAAGTTGGACATGGAAAGAGACATAAACCAACGTTAGAGGACCAAACCGTCTGGGACGTTCGGTTTTCATGGGGAAATACGTTGGCGGATGTTTTGAAAACGTAAGACATGCAACTCTAGTAAGTATTCATGTGCATTTGTTTTCTTTATTACTTGTCAACAATTAATTTTCATTAATTTTTTTTGGGGTCAAAACCATTTGTTTTTAGTTCCCTAGTCTAGCGTTAAATGTAAAATAAAATGCATGTCCACTTCAGTCTAAGTTCTGTTCTGTCGTCGAGTGTTTTGATCAGATGCAGGGATGGAAAAGCTGGAGATTCTTCAGAGACGATTATTAACGTCACCAGCAGTTGAGGCAAGAGGTTCAAGTATTTCTAACGGGTTGAGCCAGACGTTTAAAAGCTCAACTCACTGCATATTTTAAAGTAAGATATTCCTTTATTGACCATCTTGGGGGGATTCGGGCGTCACTATGAATTGAAAATGGGGGACCCTGATGTAAACAAGACTAAAGTCTTTCTCTGGTCTGCATCCCCTTAACAATTGTGTGTATATTGAGCCCTACTGTAGTCTGTACCCATTCTGCAGTCTGTTAATAAAGTTTCCGATCAATAGCAGCATGGGGGAGGGGAGGTACACATATGGCAGATTAATAGTAGAAATACACAGATAATATAAGCAATACAATTAGATCTGAAGTTGAAATCATGTAGTTAAAATACGGCCTCGCAAGCGCGTTTGCAAATGGTGGACTCGGGGAGGGAGGCCTGGTCGCCTGTACGTTAATGCCAAGCAAGCAGTGCAAAAATGCTTCCGCATTCGTCACCGCACGCTAGTGCGGTAAAGCGCCCTTCTTTTCAGACAAATGCTACCGTGCGTGCACCGGCGGCGGCGGCGTGCTCGCTCAGGTGCGTGCGTGCGCCGGCGTGCTCGCGCGAGGTGCCCGCGCATGCGACACGAGCGGAGCTCAATATATATAAGTCACCGCCCCTTATTCAGTATCCAACAAATAGCTCAATCGGCAAGGACACATGGCTGTGGATCCTATGGCTTGTTTGCTGGCGAGTTCGAATCCCATCGAAAATATTTTTTAACGTGATTTTTTTTTAACGTGTATTCTTTCGCCGATTAAGGTTAGGCATTGTTTCGGAGTTGGTTAAGGTTAGAACGGTTAAGTTTAGGCGCTGTTAAGGAGCTGGTTAAGGTTAGAGTTTGTCAAAGAGAATGGCAATATAATTTCTATGGTTAAGGTTAAGGTTAGGCATTGTTTCGGAGTTGGTTAAGGTTAGAACGGTTAAGTTTAGGCGCTGTTAAGGAGCTGGTTAAGGTTAGAGTTTGTCAAAGAGAATGGCAATAGACAGCCTATTTCCGCGAAAATGAAAGGCGCATTACTGCATGCCACTACGGTAAATTTTTGCACTGCTTGCTTGGCATAAAGCTACACGCGGCCTGGTCCTCCGCAGACACACCAGATATTCACCTTCAAATGAGCAATGGTTCAAAGTTTCGTCAATTGTATTTCATTGTCTGTTTATTTTCACAGTATATAAACCCCATTCCCTCAGTATGAACACGAGGGGACTGTAATGAAATGACATGTTTTCAGTTTGAGGACATTGGTCGTGGAGTTACCCCGCCTACGTTAAGTGCAGTTCGCTTGATTGTCCAGCAGATGGAGCCAGAGCTCCGTGTGTATCTGCAACGTGAGCGAACAGAACACAAAAACAGAGAGATTGGATCGTAAAGTCAACTTGATGTCACCCGCTGAGCGTTCGGTTGAGGTAGAAAATATATGCAACTCTTCCTCTTTTAGGTGTTTTTGAGTTTTGATATTTAGCTCGTGTCCTATTGGAGGGTGGCTGCCACGTGACGCGGATGTGTTGGGAAGTATACTTAGTTGAATAGCGTTACATTGTTCTTAAATAATTCCTCTACGGTTACATTTTGTATAAAAGTAGACATATCTATATATCGGACGCTACACATGTTGCCTGATAGTATTTATCTTACACGTTAAGAGATATTATGAATCATCTCTGCATAAACCCACGACCGACGATGAGCTCTCCGCGAATGGGGTCGCCTCCTCGGAAGGCGGGTCGGCATCGCTTCTCGGCCTTTTGGCTAAGATCAAGTGTAACTGGGAAGGGTGGGGGATCCAAGTGCTGGGTGTGTGGGTTCTTTTTTCAAGGGGCAGGGGCTGGTGGATGGGGGGAAGGCACTGACCCCTCGATTAGATGGGCCCACATGGCGCAACTCCCGGGGGGTAGCCAGGCGGCTTGATTATGTGTTTTTTTCTCGGTCCTTGGTCCTATTGTCGGGCCGGGTGGTCCCGGTTTTTTTCTCTGACCATGATGGAGTCCTCTTTCGGGTCCGGTCTAGCGCTCCAGTCTTCGGCCCCGGGTACTGGAGGTTGAACTCCAGTGTCCTTGGTGAGGATGAGTTCTGCAGCAGTTTTGTCTCCTTTTTCAGGGGGCTCGAGGGACTTAGGGCCATGTTTTCTGGTGTGGTGGATTGGTGGGAGGGGGCTAAGGAGAGGATAAAGGGGTTTTGTATTATGTACTGTAAGCGGAGGGCGAAGGAGGCGGGGAGGGAAGTGTTTCGGCTTCAACACCTCCTCGAGCTCCAATACACTTTGGGCAACCTAGGTGGCGCTGTAGACCAACAGGCTTGTGACTCCCTTAAGACAGAACTTAGGGGTGTCTATGAGGATAAGGCCCGCGCTTACCTGACGCAGTCACGCCGTGAGTTCCTGGAGAAGAATGAGACGTGTTCTGCAGTCTTCTTCAGCAGCGTGAGGGCTGACAAGGGAAGGAGGGTGATAGCGGGAGTTAGGGACAGCCAGGGTCAGGTGGTTACTGAGACAGGGGAGATGGTAAGGGTCGCAACCGATCATTTCCGCTCCCTTTTCTGTGAACGAGAGGTGGAGGAGGAGAGAGCAGAGGCATTTTTGCAGCTTGTGGCTCAGAGGGTACCGTCAGACATGGCTGATTCTTTGGAGGCCCCTCTCTCTCTCGAGGAATTGGAGGGTGCCCTTCGTAGAATGGGCAAGCGTAAGGTTCCGGGCATCGATGGCCTGCCGGCTGAGTTTTATCTCAAGTTTTGGGATATTCTCGGGCCGGTGGTTCTCGAGGTCCTGACCGAGGTCCTCCGCATGGGGGCACTGGGAGGGACAATGGCTAAGGGGGTGATCTCACTTCTGTTTAAGAAGGGGGATGCCACTGACCTTAAGAACTGGCGGCCATTGACCATGCTGTGTGTTGATTACAAGCTTTTGGCGAAGGTTCTCACAGGCCGTCTGTGCACAGCTCTCCCAGAGGCGGTCCATGTGGACCAGACGTGTGGGGTGGCTGGGCGCTCATTGCGATGGAATCTCCAGCTCATCAGAGACGTCATCGCTTGGGCAGAGGATCGGGACCAGCCACTAATGGTGGTAGGTCTTGATCAGGCCAAGGCCTTTGATAGGGTTCACTGGGGTTTTATGTTCAAAGTTTTAGAAAGAATAGGCTTAGGGCGGGTTTTTGTTGGGTGGCTGCGCACCCTGTACACAGCAGTGGGGAGCACAGTTTCTGTCAATGGGCACTTGGGGGAGTTTTTTGGGTTGCACGCAGGGGTAAGACAGGGGTGTCCGCTCTCTCCCCTGCTCTACGTCCTTTATATGGAGCCCTTGGCGGCTGCCATTAGGGCTGACCCGGGTGTGAAGGGTATCCTGGCACCAGGTAGCAGGGGCCAGAGGGTCAAGTTGTCGCAGTATGCGGATGATACTACATTGCTACTGGACAATGATGCGTGTCTGAGACGGTCTTTGGAGATTTTTCAGGACTTTGGACGGGTGTCAGGTGCGGAGCTTAACCGTGCGAAATCCTCGGTTAAGTTCTTTGGGCGGTGGAAGAGTAGGACAGACGTACCAGGAGGGCTGTCGCTATGTGAAGGGGCCCTGAGGATTCTTGGGGTCCTCTTTGAGACAGCCCACAGTGCTATGGTCAACTGGACCAGGCGAATAGAGGCCGTTCACAAAAAGTTTGGCCTCTGGAAGGCCAGGAGACTGACCTTTACGGGGAAGGTACTGGTGTTGAAGGTAGACGTGTTGCCATCCCTCCTGTACCTGGCGTACATCTTCCCGATGCCGGCAAGCATGCGGGTGCCGCTTACTCGGCTTGTGTTTCGTTTCATGTGGGGGGGAAGTTATGAATATGTGGCGAGGGCGCGCATGTTGGCTCCGGTTGGGGAAGGGGGGAGGGACGTGCCCCATTTCCCACTCAAGTTGGACTGCGTTTTTGTTTCTTTTCTGCTGAAAGAATTGTCCTCTCCGGTGGTCCATCCATCGGGTTTTTTCCTCCGGTTCTATTTTGCCTACCCGGCAAGGAGGGTCATGGGCACGGCCTGGTCCAATTTGGGCCCCCGGGCGGAGCAGATGCCGTGGCATTTCGGCCATGCGGCAAAGTGGCTGCGGACTCATCCTGGGGCTCTGGAAGGGGATGTGGGGTTGGACCAGAGGAGGCTCTATGCTGAGGTGAGACAGGGAGTGACGGCGCCAGCTGTGGTGGGGATACCCGCTACGGTTTGGTTGTCTGTACAAATGCCTGGACTGGATAACGGGCTCAAGGACTTAGGGTGGCTGATGCTACACAGGAGTTTGCCGGTGCGTGAGATCATGCATCGGCATGGCTTGGCGAGATCCCCGGCGTGCCCCAGAGATGGTTGCTTGGAGGACGAGTCTATTAGACACATCATGTGGGACTGTCCTTTTGCAGGGGGGGTGTGGGCTAGGGCATCTGTGTTGATTGGGAGGTTGGAGGGGAGTGTTGGGGTCACATGGGCGAGATTGGAGCGAGGGATTGGTAGAGCGGGGGGGGGGCGTAGGGGGCGTCTCCTGCAATGGTTCATCATGGGCCTTTTTAAGAAGGGGCTGTGGGAGGCCAGACAGGCTCTGGTAAAAAAGGGGGTGGATTGGGGGGTGGAGGGGGTTGTAAGGAGAGTAGAGGGGGACGTGAAGGGAAGGATGCGGTGGGATGTGAAGAGGTGGGGACATCACGCTGCAAGGGAGAGATGGAAGGGGGGTTTAGGTTTGATGGAAGGGATGTAGTGGTTTTGGTTTTTGCTTAGGTAATTGTCTTTGCGGCTACTAAAAAGATGTAATGATTATTACTGTTTAAGGAGACGATGAGCTGTATGTGTGTATGTCATTTGAATTATGATTGTGTAATGATGACTGTTTAAGGAGATGATGATGAGCTGTATGTGTGCATGTCACTTGAATTTCAATAAAAAAAAAAAAAAAAAAAAAAAAAAATCTGTTCTTATCAGTTTAATATCTGATACGTCCCCTACCCGGGGACCATATATTAAATTGATTTTTGGAGCAGGGAGATGGAAAAGGGGCTTGCTCCGTCCACTCCACGCATCGACCTGGTATTGCAGTACCTCCAGGAACGGTGCACCCCCCCAACTCTGTCTAAAGAAATGCAACTTAGTCCTTTTGGCACAGTATCTCCTTTCATTTCAGATTAATTTACTAACTGATTAGATTCAAATGTATTGTCGCCGCCATACAAAGAACAGGTCGTTATTATTTTTTAAAATTTGTATTCTAAATCTGATATTGAATGATACACAATGATCATGTGTGCTGTTAGTTAGATTGTTATCTTCATAATTGTTCTTGAAAGTGTGTTGAGTTGCGTTCACCACTTTATTGTGCCCCTCGTGTCATTATTGAGACCATCCAGGGCAGTTTTCAATGCAGTCTCCATACAGATGTTCATTTAACCAAGGAAAGTTACTTTTTTATGGCCATTCGTAGATTTCTTCATAAGTTTCTATCTGCATATTCAGATTTAATAATTGTATTTCCTATATTTATGTCTTTCTTCTATTACCCTGCCCATACCTGTACCTCCCCTCCCCCATGCTGATATGACATATTCAATAAAGGAATATCTTATCTTATTTACATTTGGTGTCCAGATCCCCATGACAGGCCATTCAAATAGCTTGTTTCAGTTCTTCGTCACATTTTGATATATATCCTTCTTTTGTATTCTGTAGGAAACCTGTTTATTATCTTGTTCATACGTTCATCTTTCTTTTGGTAAATTCTCAGGAAATCAATGTCAGATTATGATCTGCTATATGCCAGTCATGAAGTTAAATGATTTTGTGATCCTTTCTTGTTTATTGCTCAAATAAATTAAATCAATCTGGATTTTGAACAGAGAGTTATTTATTTTAGTTTTTTCCCAGCCTGTCAGGAGGCTTTAGATGCATTCTCTCTCTCTCTCTCTCTCTCTCTCTCTCTCTCTCTCTCTCTCTCTCTCTCTCTCTCTCTCTCTCTCTCTCTCTCCTGTAGCTAGTGGGAGGCAGGCAGCGTAGTATCAGTCACTGGAGAGAGACTGTGTCCCTCCCTTTCAATCAAATCCCCATATGATTATCTACCAGCAGCAGAGACCTCTGCAGATGAGCGTACGGTTCTGTCCTTGCATTTTGTGCGTTTGTATAGATGGTTTCAAGTTGCCGACATGACCATTCTAAATGTCAATAGCTGACAGGAAATAAACCTGGGTCCACACTTCTGTTCACTATAGCAACACAATTTAAATGGAAACCTTCTTGAAGGGAATATAACAAATTCAATAAAAAGTAGTGTACAACAGACATTTTGTCAATAAACGCCTCTTTTGAAACAATTTATTAGACTACATCTTGCTAGTGTGCCTTATAGTTGGGCTTGAGGTATCCCACGAAAGATAGTGAGATGTTTTCCCAGGGGCCGAGGTCAGAAGGAGCCTTGTCTGTACACCAGCCTTCCCCTGACAATGGTGGGTGGTGGCACACACCTCTCCTTTCAGTGTAAGGCCAAGGTAGGGAGTAAGCTAGAGAGAGAGGGAGAGACTTTTGATGTTCTTTATTAAAACATGTCAACTAAAACCAGTCAGTAGAGACACAAAAAACTCACGGCATCTTCATAAAAACAACACACACCCACACACTCACACCCACGCACACACACACACACCCCAAAAACTCCTTCAGCACATAAAACCCACTTGACCTTCAAATGCATATGTTCAGCCCCTCCTCCCCCACAGTACACATTGCATTCCCCAAGCATTCATGAACGCATCAACATTATGTCTCAGTGAGAAATACATGAACTCTAATCTAAGGCGTGCAGAAATCATACCCCTCAACATAGGCACCGATTCCGTAGGACCAACGCCCTTGATCATATTCCTACGAGTCAGCCTAATGGCTAACTTAGCCTGCCCGTAAACAAAGTTCAGTAAAACGCTCAACCTTGTTACTTAATGAATATGTTTGGCCAAGGATGAAACTCTCCACACAGAACCATTTTAGGAACCCCAACACCCTATTAATCCTTTGACACTCTAGGAAAACATGGGTTACAGTCTCAGATACTCCGCAAAAGGGGCACCCATCACCCACCCCTGGATCCACCCGAGCCAGGAACCGATTTGTTGCCAACACCCCATGCGCTATCCTCCACTGTAGGTCCCCTGACCTCTTAGGCAGTGGCTGCTTGTAAAAAACCCTCCACCTAAAGCTAGCAGTGCTGCCATCACCCAGCACCCCCTGCCACTGATGCTGCCTGACGTCCTGCAGGGACCTGATGTTTCTGACCTTCATGCATGTTATGTACAGAGCCTTGCCACATGCCAGGCTAAACTGCCCCAAGCTAGAGAGAGAGAGAGAGAGATGCAGTCAATAATTCCATGGTCAAAAATCCATACTGGAACCTGTCATAATATTTGTTTATGATAGTCACAAGGGCAATGCTTACCTTGTTCTTATGCTGTATGTTTTCTTCTTTGACCTGAGAGATGTAACAAGTAAATCTTATAGCTTGTGTCAGCAGCTCTGCGATGTGTCAGCAGTTCTGTCAGACATCAAATCATACTCTCTGCTAAGGTGGGGACATGAATCATCAAAATTGTATTTTGCACATCATAAGCAATGTCTGAAATACGATTAGCCAGTAGACAAACATAGAAAGAAAAAACTAACACACTGAAGATTAATTACAGTCACAACGCAATATAATATTACTATGTGTTTTGTGGTTTTATTTTTCCGTGCTTTTTCTTTTAAGTCCAGAATAAAGTCTGTTTGCAGGAAAATTTACTGTTTGTTGTTGTTGTTGTTGTTGTTGTTGTACTCACCGTAAATTCTTTCTCTGGGTCCCATATGACCAAGTCAGCATCGTAACAAGGGACCAGGCTGCCTTTCTGGTCGTCAAGACGACAGAGCTGGGCGGTTTTATGGCACAGAAGCCTCACCACGTCAGGCAGCGTGAAGCCTCTTTTACTGGCAGAGGTCCAGAAGAGGGGCAGACAAGATGCCTCACCGACTCGGGAGCGCCACAACCCGGTCGGGGGCAGGTGGCACTCGCTGCCATGCCCCGGGAGTGCATGACGGCCCTGACCGGGAGGATCTCATGAGCCACCATCCACGACAGGTCTCGCAGTCTGTTTGAGAGAGCGGGATGGTTCACGTTGCGCCAAACTGTGGAGGGCTCGCCGATTGCGAGCCCGCGCACTGGACTCACTGGTTCCCGCTCCTGCACAAGAGAGAGAAGAGAGCGGTGGTTAGTTAGAACGTCCAGTTCTTCTCCTTCCATGTTCAGGCCTTTTAAGAATTTTTTAATAAAAACATAGGCCGTGGGCAGATTAAAAGACACTGGTGTTCTTAAATCAGTGTGTAGCTGCTTGTGTGTTCGTAGGTAAGACCCCATCCAGAATCTAATGTTGTAACTATAATCTAATGTTGTAACTATAATCTAATGTAACTATCGTCTAATGTTGTAACTATAATCTAATGTTGTAACCATAGTCTAATGTAACTATCGTCTAATGTTGTAACTATAGTCTAATGTTGTAACTATAATATAATGTAACTATAGTCTAATGTTGTAACTATAATCTAATGTAACTATCGTCTAATGTTGTAACTATAATCTAATGTAACTATAATCTAATGTTGTAACCATAGTCTAATGTTGTAACTATAATCTAATGTAACTATCGTCTAATGTTGTAACTATAATCTAATGTTGTAACTATAATATAATGTAACTATAGTCTAATGTTGTAACTATAATATAATGTAACTATAGTCTAATGTTGTAACTATAATCTAATGTAACTATCGTCTAATGTTGTAACTATAATCTAATGTAACTATAGTCTAATGTTGTAACTATAATCTAATGTAACTATCGTCTAATGTTGTAACTATAATCTAATGTAACTATAATCTAATGTTGTAACTATAATATAATGTAACTATAGTCTAATGTTGTAACTATAATCTAATGTAACTATCGTCTAATGTTGTAACTATAATCTAATGTAACTATAATCTAATGTTGTAACCATAGTCTAATGTTGTAACTATAATCTAATGTTGTAACTATAATATAATGTAACTATAGTCTAATGTTGTAACTATAATCTAATGTAACTATCGTCTAATGTTGTAACTATAATCTAATGTAACTATCGTCTAATGTTGTAACTATAGTCTAATGTTGTAACTATAATCTAATGTAACTATCGTCTAATGTTGTAACTATAATCTAATGTAACTATAATCTAATGTTGTAACCATAGTCTAATGTTGTAACTATAATCTAATGTAACTATCGTCTAATGTTGTAACTATAATCTAATGTTGTAACTATAATCTAATGTTGTAACCATAGTCTAATGTTGTAACTATAATCTAATGTAACTATCGTCTAATGTTGTAACTATAATCTAATGTTGTAACTATAATATAATGTAACTATAGTCTAATGTTGTAACTATAGTCTAATGTTGTAACTATAATATAATGTAACTATAATCTAATGTTGTAACTATAATCTAATGTAACTATCGTCTAATGTTGTAACTATAATCTAATGTTGTAACTATAATATAATGTAACTATAGTCTAATGTTGTAACTATAATCTAATGTTGTAACTATAATATAATGTAACTATAGTCTAATGTTGTAACTATAATCTAATGTAACTATCGTCTAATGTTGTAACTATAATCTAATGTTGTAACTATAATATAATGTAACTATAGTCTAATGTTGTAACTATAATTTAATGTAACTATCGTCTAATGTTGTAACTATAATCTAATGTTGTAACTATAATGTAACTATAGTCTAATGTTGTAACTATAATCTAATGTTGTAACTATAATGTAACTAATCTAATGTTGTAACTATAATGTAACTAATCTAATGTTGTAACTATAATCGAATGTAACTAGTCTAATGTTGTAACTAGTATAATCTAATGTTGTAACTATAATCTAATGTTACAATATTATGAAGATAACAATCTAACTAACAGCACACATGATCATTGTGTATCATTCAATATCAGATTTAGAATACAAATTTAAAAAAATAATAACGACCTGTTCTTTGTATGGCGGCGACAATACATTTGAATCTAATCAGTTAGTAAATTAATCTGAAATGAAAGGAGATACTGTGCCAAAAGGACTAAGTTGCATTTCTTTAGACAGAGTTGGGGGGGTGCACCGTTCCTGGAGGTACTGCAATACCAGGTCGATGCGTGGAGTGGACGGAGCAAGCCCCTTTTCCATCTCCCTGCTCCAAAAATCAATTTAATATATGGTCCCCGGGTAGGGGACGTATCAGATATTAAACTGATAAGAACAGATACTACACTTGATCTTAGCCAAAAGGCCGAGAAGCGATGCCGACCCGCCTTCCGAGGAGGCGACCCCATTCGCGGAGAGCTCATCGTCGGTCGTGGGTTTATGCAGAGATGATTCATAATATCTCTTAACGTGTAAGATAAATACTATCAGGCAACATGTGTAGCGTCCGATATATAGATATGTCTACTTTTATACAAAATGTAACCGTAGAGGAATTATTTAAGAACAATGTAACGCTATTCAAGTATACTTCCCAACACATCCGCGTCACGTGGCAGCCACCCTCCAATAGGACACGAGCTAAATATCAAAACTCAAAAACACCTAAAAGAGGAAGAGTTGCATATATTTTCTACTCATCTGAATCATATAGACAAAGGAAATTAATAACCTCAACCGAACGCTCAGCGGGTGACATCAAGTTGACTTTACGATCCAATCTCTCTGTTTTTGTGTTCTGTTCGCTCACGTTGCTTCAGAACATCCCACTCCACTGACACATGCCTTCTCTATTTGAATGACCACATCAAACAAGAGGTGGACGCAGGCAAATACTGCGGCATGGTCATGCTGGACCTACAAAAGGCCTTTGACACGGTCAATCACTCCATTCTGATTGACAAGCTAAAAGCAATTGGTTTTGATAGTCTATCAGTGAGCTGGATGCAATCCTACCTTGAGGGGAGGGAACAGATGGTGGAGGTAAACGGTACCCTATCCCCCCCCCTCACAGTGAGCTGTGGTGTTCCACAAGGAAGCATACTAGGACCGCTACTGTTCCTAATTTATGCAAATGACATGTCGTCAGCTTGTGACTGCAACTTGTTCCTGTTTGCGGACGACTCAGCCCTGCTGGTCTCTGACAAGAACAAGTTACAGGTTGAAAAAACCCTCAGCTCGGAACTAGGCAGAATCTGCATATGGCTCGCTGATAACAAACTATCATTACACATGGGCAAAACAGAGTCCATTCTCTTCGGTTCAAATAACAAACTCAGCAAGACCGACGGCTTCTCAGTTACAGTGGGTGACAATATTGTCACAAGAAAAGATGAAATTACCTACCTGGGTTCCATCCTAGAGGCTAATCTCTCCTGTGACAAAATGGCATCCAATGTAATAAAAAAAGTCAACCAACGAACTCGATTCTTGTACCGGATCTCCTCTCTGGTAAACAAGAATACCCTGAAGACTCTGGCAGGAGCACTCATTCAGGGGTACTACGACTATGCTTGCACCTCATGGTACCAAAGCACCTCAAAGGCGCTAAAAACAAAATTACAAACATCTCAAAACAAACTGGTCAGACTACTGCTTGACCTTACTCCTAGAACCCACCTCACCCCTGCCCACTTTGACAACCTAGGATGGCTTAGAGTAGACGACAGAGTACAGCAACTTGCAATGGGCCTGGTCTACAAGATACACTACACGACCAAGGTACCCATGTACATGTCAAAATACTTCCCAAAGGTCAGTGAATACCACGATCACAACACCAGAGGGAGCTCCACAAATCATGTTAAACCCAGATTCGGCTCAAATAAGGGACTAAACACGTTTCGCAATTATGCCACATCAATGTGGAACGCCCTACCCAAAGCTGTAAAGGAATGTGAATCACTACCCACCTTCAAAAGCACTCTCAAAGAACACCAACAGGAGACTGCAATTCGAAACTGGCCCCTACAAATGTCCTAACCCAGTTGTACAATAAAGACCAAGCATGGCTTTGTCAGTATTCCAATGTACAGTGCCCCCCCCCCTACCCAACCCCCCCCCCCCCACCTCCAATGTACAACCCCACCCCACCTACCCAACCTCCTCCAATGTACAGTTTCTATGTCAAATGTATGTCAGTATTCCAATGTACAGTGTGCATGTTATTCGTGCGTGGACCTTTTTAACCCTTTCTGAGTGGCATTTACGGCGTCAAATGGAAAAAAATAAATAATGAAATTAGATACCAATGATAAACTACCCATAACTGAAGAGTAGGGTTTAACCTGCAAGTTGGCCTTTAACCTTCTCTTCCTCATTCACATTACAGTGTGAACACATTATGAGTGCATTATAATCATTACAATCAGAATTATTAGTTATTAGTTGTTATTAGTCATTATTATGTCATTATTACGCTTTGGCAACATTGTATATATTACATTCATGACTAGAATAAAGACTATTGAATTGAATTTAATTTAATTGCAATTCAATGGATTCTGTGTGGCTAGTGCTACATCTGTAAAATGATTACCTGATTGAACGATTATTTTGTAATTTAATGAGTTTCTGTTGATTGTTTTACTGTTATTGCTAATGTTATGGATTATGGTATTTTTTATTGTGTATATGTTATTGTTTGTATGTTGGACTTGCTTTGGCAATAAGTACGTTGATATTTCATGTCAATAAAGCCTAATTTGAATTTGAGAGAGGAGAGAGAGAGACAAGGAGAGAGAGACAGAGACACAGAGACAGAGAGAGAGTGTGTATTTTTCAGTGTGACAGTCAGACACAGAGACAGACAGACTGCCACCACTCCTAATATACTGCTGTCTCAACCAGAATACACTCACACACACGCGCGCACACACACTCACACACACACGCGTGCGCGCACACGCACTCTCACACACACACACGCACACACACACACACACACACACTCATACATACCCAGACACAGCCACACACACAGACACACGCACGCATTACCACACACACAGACACATGCATGCACAGCTGCAGGTCTGACGAGCACAGAGTTGCCAGTCGATAATTCTTGCTATTTAAAAATATTCCTCTTCTTCTCCCCCACTACTCCTCCAACGGGTGGTGGATGGTTTTATGTTGACGGTAGATGGGGAAACACAACTAACACTCGTCTTTATTAAATGTTGTTTTGGGTTTATCCACGGGAATGCACACCTGGTTGCGTCTATTATGGAGAGAGAGGCGGGGGGGGGTCTCATCTCCATGTACAGTAGCCGAACCGAAGACACACAACAACAGACAGACAGCTCAGTGATTGAAACCTACGTGTTTGTGCGACCATGTCCACCTGAACGAGCCGCCTCGGGGGCCTGGAGGGAGGAGACCGCAGGCGGAAGACGGCCGCTGCTGCTGGAGCTGGACCGAGTCATGTGAGACAAGCCGGCGGCAGCAAGGCGCACGGAGCCGGGGAGAAACCACCGCCTCGCCCCGCTGGTGCTTCACAGCGCGTCTCAGGCGAGAGAGCGTAAAGGGGGGCGTAATAGCATAGGTCAGTGGCCAATCAGAGCGCAAAACGGGAACCCGGAAACACGAACGCGTTGGTAAAAGCATACACGCAGCGTTATTTTTTTCCGTAGCCGCATTTCTGGCAAGACGCTCTCTGATTGGCCGATGCCTGTTTCTACACTGGTTAAGCTTAGGCACTCTTTCGAAGTTGGTTAAGGTTAGAGTTTGTCTTAGACTAGAGCATGGCGATAGAACGCCAGGTAGTTTGCAGGCGCGTGATTACGAAACCTAGCCTCATTTCTGGAAAGACGCTCTCTGATTGGCCGACGCCTGTTTCTACACTGGTTAAGCTTAGGCACTCTTCGAAGTTGGTTAAGGTTAGAGTTTGTCTTAGAGTGTGACGGCAAGTTCTTTCGACGGTTAATAATAGGTTGCAGAGGGTGCTTGGCCACCACTCTTGAAGAACAGGAACATGACATGCTGTAATGAGGCTCTTTCAGAAAATTGTGTTGTCTATTTTATCTACTTGTTGTATCTGTTTTATCTTCTTAACTCTTTCTTTGTGATTTATTGTATTCTTCTTGGGACCATGTTGGAAACAAGTCGACAGACTTTCACATGTTATCCTTGTACCCCTTGTTTTTATACTATTGTATAAATTGTATGTACTAAATAAAAATCAAATCAAATCAATCATCAAGCTTAGGCGACTCTTTCGAAGTTGGTTAAGGTTAGAGTTTGGAATCAGGGCTGGTGTTCTATCGCCCTGCTCTAAGACAAACTCTAACCTTAACCAACTTCGAAAGAGTGCCTAAGCTTAACCGGTGTAGAAACAGGCGTCACACGATTGGGCGCACCAGAAACGTCAGTGGCCAATCAGAGAGCCAATCAATAACGCCACCCACACGATCAAAGTTCACTCTACAACCAGGAAGCACCTCCCACCCACGTGTTCAGAGTTCACTCTGAGAAAACAAAACTTAAGAGTGTCGTTGTCTTTGTAGAATAAAATGGCGCAGCAAGGAGTTGATCTGTACCAGGACCAGTTCTGCTGTTCTCTCTGTCTGGATGTACTGAAGGATCCGGTAACTATTCCCTGTGGACACAGCTACTGTATGGGCTGTATTACAGACTGCTGGGATCAAGATGATCAGAAGGGGATCTACGACTACACATGTCCCCAGTGCAGGGAGACTTTTACTCCGAGGCCTGTTCTGAAGAAAAACAACATGCTGGCTGAAGTGATAGAACAACTAATGAAGACAGGACTCCAAGCTGCTCCTCCTGATCTCTGTTATGCTGGACCTGGAGATGTGGCTTGTGATTTCTGCACTGGGAGAAAGCAGAAAGCCCTCAAGTCCTGCCTGGTATGTCTGGCTTCTTTCTGTGAAACTCACCTCCAGCCTCATCATACTGTAGCTCCGTTAAAGAAACACAAGCTGGTCAAAGCCTCCACACGGCTTCAGGAGAACACCTGCTCTCGTCATGACAGGATTCTGGATGTTTTCTGTCGTACTGATCAGCAGTGCATCTGTTATTTGTGTTCCATGGATGAACATAAAGGCCATGATACAGTCTCAGCTGCAGCAGAAAGGACGGAGAGACAGAAAGAGCTTGGCATGAGTCAGCAGAAATTCCACCAGAAAGTCCAGGAGAGAGAGAAGCGACTCAAAGAGGCCCAACAGGCTGTTGATTCTCTCAATCGCTCTGCTGATAAAGCAGTGGGGGACAGTGGGAGAATCTTTACTGAGCTAATACGCTCCTTGGAGACGAGGCGCTCTGAGCTGAAGAAGGTCATCAGAGCCCAACAGAGGACCACGGTGACTCAGGCTGAAGAACTGCAGAAGAGACTGGAGCAGGAGATAGCGGACCTGAGGAGGAGAGACTAGAGCCATATGGAATCCGCGATCACGGAATCGCGGACGGAATCGCGGAATTGAGCAATACAAATGGAATCCACTATAAAAAAAAATTAATTTTTTTTTTTTTTTTTTTTTTTTACTTTTTTTTTTTTATGTTGTGGAACTTGTACAGCACTTTGTTCAACTTTGTCAGTGCTGTAAAGTTTAAACCTTTTAAAATCTTAGACAAACAAAACACTTTGCTTTCATGAAATATTGTAAGCCGTCATTTGAGGCTTTATAAAAGCAGCACAATGAACACAAATCTGTCAGTGCCGAGTCCGTCATCTTAAATAACAAACAGCATTGCTTGTTGTAGTTAACAAAGAGAGGCAGAGTTGATTTTGCAAAAATATATATAATTTTTTTATTTTTTTTTAAATAATCAAATTTTATTTTCATATTTGAATCCCATGCCCATCGAACGAAGCTTCGAAGCTTCAAAGTATTTAAGACGGCCCTATTAAATGGACTGTTATATCTTATTAAATTGTGGACATTTATTAATTCCCACTTATTAGACACTATTTCTGATGGTAAAATGAGTGTACAAAGCAAAATACAGAATTCTGAAATATTAAAACGAAAAAAAACTGAATTTGGAAAAAAATAAAATGGAATTTGGAAAAAAATAAAACGGATTTCATATGGCTCTAGGAGAGACACTGAGCTGGAGCAGCTCTCACACACAGAGGACCACATCCACTTTCTACAGAGTTACCCCCCCCTCTCCAGTCCCAGTGAGTCTACAGACTTACCCAGCATCAGTGTCCTTCCTCTCCTGTACTTTGGAGACATGACTGAGGTCGTGTCTGAGCTGAGAGACAAACTACAGGACGTTCTGGAAGAGCAGTGGCCCAGAATCTCAACAACAGTGAATGCAGTTAATGTTTTACTGCCACCAGAGCCCAAGACCAGAGCTGACTTCTTACAATATTCCTCTCGGATCACACTGGACCCAAACACAACAAACGGAGAACTGTCTTTGTCTGAGGGGAACAGAAAAGCAACATATGTGTATGAAAATAAGTTATATCCTAAACACCCAGAAAGATTCAGTTATTTGCCTCAGGTTCTGGGTAGAGAAGGTCTGACTGGACGCTGTTACTGGGAGGTGGAGTGGAGTGAAGGGGTTCGTGTAGCAGCCTCCTACAAAGACATTAGTAGAACAGGCAACGGGGCGAGCAGTGGATTTGGATTAAATTCCAAATCCTGGGCTTTATTTTGCAGACCAGGTAATTACAGCTTCTTCCACAATAACAAGAGAATAACAGTACCGGGCCCCCAGTCCTCCAGAATAGGAGTGTACCTGGATCACAGGGCAGGTACTCTGTCCTTCTACAGCGTCTCTGACACCATGACCCTCCTGCACAGAGTCAACACCACATTCACTCAGCCTCTCTATCCTGGACTTGGGTTTTGTGTATACACTAACTCTGTACATCCCTCTGGGGAGGCTGAGTTTTGTGAGCTGAAGTAGAGATCAGTGACATTCACAGCTCCTCTACCCAGGGTTTTGGATTTAAATTGATCTTGAAGATGCCGAGTTGTGAAAGATGAGGTAATTAGGAGTTACATTCTCTCAGTCACTCTATCATTGTTCTGAGGGACACAGTTTCTAGCCTACCTGGGTAAAGTTTGTTTGATTGGATATTTGCATATTCACATGTTTGATTCCCATCTTCAATACCTCTGTTCCTTTTGTATGTGGGGAAGTCAAAATCTTTATTTTCATACTCTGGGTAGGTTGGACAACAATATGCAACCATTGTATTTGTATTTGATCACCTTTGGTTATTTTGGTCATTACTGTGGGATTTGGGTCTGTCTCTTCGCTTAGGAAGAATGACCATTCATTGAATCTTGTGCATTTTGTCTTTTGTTCTTTTATTCTTACTAAATAAACGTGGACATCTAAACCCAGAAGGACCCGTGTGGATATTTGATAGATCCTACTGTCGCTCTAGAAGCTCATACTGGCTGCATATCTTTTCTAGTGTCTTATCTAGAAGCTCATTGGTTTGTAAATGTACTTGATTTTTTGTTTTGAATGTATGTTTTGTAATCTGTATATTGGCTTGGCGAATGATGTGTTGTTATGGTTGTATTAATTGTGATACTGCACACGATAACCATTAAATATAAGGATCTTGAATACAAGGTCTAGTGGTTTAAGCCATATAGTCAATACAATGACGAGAGATCTTTGGACGGGCCATTGTAACACTTGGCAACTCTCACTGATTTACAGTATAAACTGGTGGCAGATTGGACACAAGATGGCGCTATTCACCATACAATCATTAGACTCTAGCTTGCCTTCATTTGCAGGCACCTCTCTGATGTTGTCCCAGTGCACCTGGTGCTGTGCTGGTAAAGACACAATGACATGATGCAGCTATGGTTTTTACATTGCAAAATTAGCTGGAACGCTGCCATCTGATTAAGTTAAAGGGGCACTTCACCAAAAAACAGTGGCAATTTATTTTACAAATAATCTCGCACACATCAAAAACAGTTTTGCAAATATTCATTTAGTTTGACAGCTATTGAGATTAAATGAGATTTAATGAGATTTGAATATGACAACCAGTAATGTCATCGGGGACACTGAATCCTTTGTTGTGTTAATCACAGCTCAATTAAATGATAAGGTAGCAGTCCCTATAAGACAAGGTATTGCTTGCTATTTCATCTACATCGGGTGGGCAACTTTGTATATGGTGAGAGCCGCTAAATGTCCACACTCAATCTGGGGGGGCCGCATTGTTTATCGGCAGTCCCGCCAGTAGTACCCCATCACTCAAATAGCCCATAATAGTCACAGATGTGATAAATAAGGCATATAAACAATTATAATTTGTTGTAACTTTGTTTTTATTCCATTTCAAACGCATTTAGTAATGCTTAATTTCAACTTTATGAATTTATAAATACAGCTGAATTTGAAAGTATTGCTGTGTAACCCATACAAAAATGACAAATTATAATTAAGGCTTCTATTAAAATAAATGTATGAACTTAAAGCCCACTGCTCAACAAACACAAAGCAGCATTCCTGCTGCATTTCACTACAACAGTAAATCAAAAGTGCAATAATAAATGATTTTGTTAAATGTATAAACTTGTATCCTGCTACTAAACAAAACATTCCTGAGTGCTTCATATCCATAACATGCATTTCAGTGTTATTAGTGTTATCTGAACACTACAAAAGTAAACAAGTAGCCAAGTGCAATACTCATCAGCATAATGAATTCCTTTTTGTGCAATTCTACATGCCTCCCATTGACCCTTTATCAAACTGGCATGACATTCACCCTCCCCCACAGTGGGTCAATATTGGTTCTGTCGTTAATGAGACACTTGTGGTCTCTCCTGTTGGCGCACAATAGAAGGAATATATACATATATACAATAAATTAGAATAAAAATAACTCATTTGAAATGGACCTCCCCCAACCACGACTCATACACACACCTTTTAGTAAAAACCTTCCAAAGTCCTTTAGTCCAGACCCTCTGAGGGCCCTCCCTGAGCTCAGGGCCCTAGGTAGTCAGTTCCACTATCCGCCCGCATCTACGTCCCTGAGTGGGAGAGCAGTTGAACAAGCCCAGATACTTTTCAAGCATCACCAGGTGGGACGGCGCGGCCTCACACCGGGTTACATCTTGTGTTGACAGTTTATACATAAGGATTTCCTTGACTTAGTTAAGATTAAGATTAAACTGGACTTTGAAGAAGAAGTATTTTTTCATTGTACACATTGCAACGTAGTCATGCAGCGACACACACATAGGAACACACATGCATTGTTATGGGTCGCAGATAAAAAACGGTTCTCCGCCCCCAATGGCAGCCGGGAGCAGACATGGGCTCTTTCACCTAACCCTAACTTAAAACCAGATTCTCAAACATAAACCTAAAGACAGACAACACGCTCATCACAGACAAGCTGGATGTAGCCAATTAGTTAAACATCTTCTTCACAAACATAGCCACAACACTGGTAAACAAACTACCCTCCCACTCAGGGCAGTATGGGGTAGAACACATAGTAGCATACTACAAAAACCTAGGGGTCCGCAAAGACGACTTCAAACTAGAAATGGTAACAACCGATGAGGTACTCAAAAAAATGTGCGCCCTCCAACCTAACAAGGCCACTGGCCATGACAACATCCCCTCCAAATTCCTCAGAGACTCAGCAGCCGCCATCACCCCAGTCATCACACACATAATAAACCTCTCCATAAAACAGGGACACGTCCCCAAGGACTTCAAAATTGCGAGAGTGACCCCTCTGCACAAAAAGGGCAGCAAATTAGACCCAGGCAACTACCGCCCTGTTTCTATTCTTACCTCCATCTCGAAAGTCATGGAGAAAATAGTCTACGAACAGGTCGAAAAGTACCTGGTGGAAAAAAAAATCTAATCTACGAATTCCAATCTGGCTTCAGAACGTCCCACTCCACTGACACATGCCTTCTCTATTTGAACGACCACATCAAACAAGAGGTGGACGCGGGCAAATACTGCGGCATGGTCATGCTGGACCTACCAAAGGCCTTCGACACTGTCAATCACTCCATTCTGATTGACAAGCTAAAAGCAATTGGTTTTGATAGTTTATCGGTGAGCTGGATGCAATCCTACCTGGAGGGGAGAGAACAGATGGTGGAGGTAAATGGTACTCTACCCCCCCCCCCCCCCCTCACAGTGAGCTGTGGTGTTCCACAAGGAAGCATACTAGGACCGCTACTGTTCCTAATTTATGCAAATGACATGTCATCAGCCTGTGACTGCAACTTGTTCCTGTTTCCGGACGACTCAGCCCTGCTGGTCTCTGACAAGAACAAGTTGCAGGTTGAAAAAACCCTCAGCTTGGAACTAGGCAAAATCTGCATATGGCTCGCTGATAACAAACTATCATTACACATGGTCAAAACAGAGTCCATTCTCTTCGGTTCAAATAACAAACTCAGCAAGACCGACGGCTTCTCAGTTACAGTGGGTGACAATATTGTCACAAGGAAAGATGAAATTACCTACCTGGGTTCCATCCTAGAGGCAAATCTTTCCTGTGACAAAATGGCATCCAATGTAATAAAAAAAGTCAACCAACGAACTAGATTCTTGTACCGGATCTCCTCTCATGGTAAACAAGAATACCCTGAAGACTCTGGCAGGAGCACTCATTCAAGGGTACTACGACTATGCTTGCACCTCATGGTACCAAAGCACCTCAAAGGCGCTAAAAACAAGATTACAAACATCACAAAACAAACTGGTCAGACTACTACTTGACCTTACCCTTAGAACCCACCTCACCCCTGCCCACTTTGACAACCTAGGTGTGAGGTTCTGTCCTTGCGCTCTCACTCGTTCTGTTCCTTTAACCACCCTCGCTATGTTTTCATTCAGTTTCTGTCAATTGGTTCTATCCCCTCGTTCACACGTTTCTCCCCGTTGACGTCATCAGAGACGTCGCTGATTGGTTCTCTCACTTCCCCACGCTTTTCAATCACATTCCCCAGCTGTCACTGCTTTCTCCCCGTTGACGTCATCAGAGACGTCGCCGATTGGTTCTCTCACTTCCCCACGCTTTTCAATCAATCGATCCCTCATTATTTATACCCCGTTTCTCCCCACCCTAAGTTGTTGGATCGTCTTGTTTTGTCGCCTTGATTTGTCTCTGGATATTTTTCCCCGTTGCTGTTGCTGCTGCTTTTTTCTCTGTGCTGTTCTCCAGGAATTCCTAGAAGCCTTCGCTTGGATACCTGCTCCCGTGGCGCGCGCTCGCCTCCACTGTTGATCCAGTTCCAATTACGCATCTCGTCTGGGTGAGTTATCTTTTTGACTGTTCTTGACCTATTCCATTTTTCGTGTGTAAATTTACACTGAAGACTACCACCTTTTTGTCAAACAGTCACTCACCCAGCCATTATCTATTTTTGCTATTTCCTTTATGGAATAATATTTTGGGATCTACCATCTCCCTCTGTGTGCTTGCTCACACCGAAGATATTATTTCACAATTGGACTGTGTGTTTACATGAAGAGATTCACTGTGTGTTTGCTCACACCGAAGATATTATTTCACAATTGGACTGTGTATTTACATGAAGATATTCACTGTGTGTTTACATGAAGATATTCACTGTGTGTTTACATGAAGATATTCACTGGGACTGTGTTTGGATTTAGCTCTCTGTGTTGTTAACACGAAGAGTTTCACTTGGGCTGTTTTTGGAATTGTGCTCTCTGTGTTGTTAACACGAAGAGATTCACTTGGGCTGTGTTTGGAACTGTGCTCACTGTGTTGTTAACACGAAGAATTGTACACCCTGTTCTCCTGCTCGTTTAAGACTGCTCTGTCACTGACTCGTTCCCTCTCTCCCTCTCTCGGTCTCGCAACAACATCTGAGAACCCACCGAGAGGATTCTGCAGAGCGGTTCAGAGGTCAACACCTGCTTCCCAAGACAACCCTCACGGGAGAAGCTGCAGAGCAGCAGAACTTTGCCCCTTGATCATTGTACCTGTCTTGTTTGACTTGCTTTCCCTGTTTTCTCTTATTTCCTAGTACCAAATAAACAAGCCCTCGTATTTGGCAAACTCTGAATCCTACTCTCTTGTGTCGTTGCGTTTGGGGTCGGTGTCAAACCATAACATTACGATCCAACCAACAATATGACGACCCCAGCCGACACAGAGAGGGTCAAAACCGCACTTGCTATTCAAGTCGAGTTGACCAGGGATCACGGTCTCCAATTAGAGCGGGCTGCGGCTGCGGTGCAAGACCTCAGGGACCAGGTCTTGCCTATGCAGGGTTCTATGGCCGCTATGGCGGGACAACAGTCCGAGATTCTCGCTCAGCTTAACTCGCTGGGCGACGCCGTTAACACTTTTCATCTCTCATACCCTTCAGGAACATTCCCCGCAGCCCCAGCAGATCTCGCACCTCGGGAACCCCATCTCTCCGTCCCACGGCTGTTCGACGGTAATCCCGAGGAGTGTGCCACATTTATCATGCAATGTGAGTTGGTTTTCCGTCATCAACCAAGCCGTTTTTCTGCTCATGGGTCCCGAGTGGCTTTTATAACCAACCTACTTTCAGGCCATGCTGCCCAGTGGGTCACTTCCTCCTGGGCAATGGAAGCAGATTTTTTGTTCTCCTACCCAGACTTCGTGGCGGAGCTCCGCAGAGTGTTCCACCATCCAGCCCGAGGTCTGGACCCTGGAGCCCGGTTGGGGACCTTCCGACAAGGGAGCGGCAGGGTGACGGACTATGTCATAGAGTTTCGACTGGCGGCGGTGGAGAGTGGATGGAACGAACCTGCTCTTCGCCTAACCTTCATAAGGGGGCTCAGTGACGCAGTCCGGGACCAGCTCGCTACCAGGGAGGTGCCCGACTCCCTCGAGGAGCTGTTTAGCCTTGTCATCCGTATTGACGGACGCCTCCTGGAGAGAAGGCGCGAGAGGACCCGACTGTCACCTCCTGAAGCACCCCGGACTCCTGGACGCCCCGTCCCCAACATTACTGATGGTAACAGGCTTCCCCGTCCGGTGCGCGAAGAGGAACCCATGCAGCTGGGACGCTCTCATCTGAGCCAGGCGGAGCGTCAGGCAAGGCTCAGGTCCGGTCTCTGCCTCTACTGCGGAGGTGCGGGACACCGTATCGCCGACTGCCCTACCCGGCCAAAAGATCGGGCTCACCAAGACCCCGGGAGATCCTGGTGAGCCGTTTTTCCCAGTCCCAGCGCCGCGCACCACCTGACCATCTGATGAGCGTCACCCTGGCCTGGGGGGACCAACGTGCCACGGTGGAGGCCCTCATCGACTCTGGGGCAGACGAGAACTTCCTCGACTTCGAGTTTGCCACCCAAGCCAACATACCTCTTGAGGCCCTTATGAGGCCCTTGGAGATCTTTTCGTTGGACCAACACCGCCTGGCCGACATCTCTCAACGCACCGGCCCAGTCGTGCTGACCATCGCTGGGAACCACGTTGAGAGAATCCAGTTCCTCATTACCCAATCCCCCCTTGTCCCGGTGGTCCTGGGTAGGCCCTGGCTCGCGCTGCACGAGCCCCACATCGCCTGGTCCTCCGGTACCATCAGGGGCTGGAGCTCCTCCTGTCACGCCCGCTGTCTGCAGGCGGCGTCCTGTCCCCCGCCCCGGAGACCGGCTGGTGAGTTGCCCCCGGACCCCTCGTCCATTCCTCCCGAGTACCACGACCTCATGGAGGTATTCAGTAAGACCAGGGCTCAGGCCCTTCCACCTCACCGCCCCTATGACTGCGCCATCGACCTCCGCCAAGGGGCTCCCCTTCCCGGCAGCCGCCTCTACAGTCTGACTGTCCCGGAGAAGAAGGCGATGGATCTCTACATCTCTGAGTCATTGGAAGCAGGACTCATTCGGCCTTCCTCCTCCCCGGTGGCAGCCGGGTTCTTCTTTGTTGGTAAGAAGGATGGGGACCTGCGACCCTGCATCGACTATCGTCAGCTCAACGAGATCACCATCAAGAACAAATACCCCCTACCTCTCATGAGCTCCACCTTCGAGCCACTGACCCAGGCCTCGTTCTTCACCAAGCTGGATCTCCGAAGTGCCTACCATCTTGTCCGTATTCGTGAGGGCGATGAATGGAAGACCGCCTTCAAGACCCCCAGGGGCCACTATGAGTACCTTGTGATGCCGTTCGGCCTCACCAACGCCCCGGCGGTATTCCAGGCACTCATGAACGATGTCCTCCGTGACATGCTGGAGGTGTTCGTGGTGGTGTACCTGGACGACATTCTTATCTTTTCCAGGACCCTCGAGGAACACATCCTGCATGTCCGTCGGGTGCTGGAGCGCCTCCTCCACAATCGGCTCTTCGTCAAGGCGGAGAAGTGCCGTTTCCACTCCAACTCCGTCGAGTACCTGGGCTTCATCGTTGAGAAGGGCTTGACCCGAGCGGATCCTCGCAAGATCCAGGCTGTGGAGGATTGGCCGGAACCCACCACTCGGAAGGAGTTACAGAGTTTCCTCGGGTTCGCCAACTTCTACCGAAGGTTCATCCGGAACTACAGTCAAGTGGCGGAGCCTCTTACCAAGCTGACCTCCCCCGCTCTGCCGTTCGACTGGTCCCCAGCGGCATGCGCTGCGTTCCGCTCCCTCAAGAGAAGGTTCACTTCCGCCCCTATCCTGCTCCACCCTGACCCCAAGAGACAGTTCATCGTGGAGGTGGACGCCTCGGATTCTGGTCTGGGCGCTGTCCTATCCCAACGTTCTCCTTCCGACCAGAAGGTTCATCCTTGCGCCTTCTACTCGCGTCGCTTCCTCCCCGCCGAGAGGAACTACGACACCGGCAATCGGGAGCTACTGGCGGTCGTGGCTGCGCTGGAGGAGTGGCGTCATTGGCTTGAGGGTGCCGAGGAGCCTTTTACCATCTGGACGGACCACAAGAACCTAACGTTCATCCGCGCTTCCAGGCGCCTCAACGGTCGGCAGGCGAGATGGGCCAGTTTCCTCAGCCGGTTCGACTTCTCGCTGACCTTCCGCCCCGGTTCCCGCAACACGAAGGCCGACTCTCTGTCCCGGATGCACTCCAAGGGGGCTCCACCCTCTGAGGTCCCATCTCCCATCATCCCGGAGGCCCGAGTGGTTGGAGCCATCACCTTGGGCATCGAGGGTGTGGTGAGGCGTGCCCTTCGCTTCCAACGTGCTCCAAGCAACGTCCCTAGGAGCCGTCTCTTCGTCCCCGACTCTGTCCGGTCCCAGGTACTGCTGTGGGGCCATACTAGCCGGTTCGCCTGCCACCCAGGCGTCCATCGCACGTTCTCCTTCCTGGCTCGTCGTTTCTGGTGGCCCACCATGCGGAACGACGTCAAGGAGTTCGTATTGGCCTGCGCGGTCTGTGCCCGCAGCAAGGCCTCTCACCAGGCACCCTCCGGGCTCTTGCAGCCCCTTCCCGTTCCAAGCCGTCCGTGGTCACATGTGGCGCTCGACTTCGTCACTGGTCTACCCTCCTCCCAGGGGAACACCTGCCTTCTGACCGTGGTGGATCGATTCAGCAAGGGGGTCCACCTCGTGGCCCTCTCCAAGCTTCCCTCAGCAGCCGAGACGGCGGACCTCCTGACGCACCACGTGTTCCGCCTTCACGGCTTTCCCCAGGACATCGTCTCTGACCGGGGGCCCCAGTTCACCTCCCAGGTATGGCGGGCTTTCTGCAAAGGATTGGGGGCAACGGTCAGTCTCTCCTCTGGCTATCATCCCCAGACAAACGGGCAGACGGAGAGGATGAACCAGAGCGTGGAGTCTGCTCTTCGGTGTGTGGCAGCCGAGAGGCCGGCGTCCTGGAGCCGTTTCCTACCCTGGGTTGAGTACTCCATCAACTCAATGGTCAGTTCCGCCACCGGCCTCTCCCCTTTTGAGGCCTCCCTGGGCTACCAGCCCCCTCTTTTTCCCGCACTGGAGACGGAAGTGGCAGTTCCCTCCGTGCAGGTCCACCTCGACCGCTGCCGTCGAGTTTGGGAGATCACCAGGACCGCGCTGCTCCGAACATCTGAGCGCGCCTGTCGTGGTGCCGACCGGCGCCGGGTTCCCGCGCCGACTTACCGCCCTGGGCAGAGGGTGTGGCTCTCCGCGAAGGACCTCCCGCTACGGTCCTCGGCCAAGAAGCTCAACCCCCGCTTCGTCGGGCCTTTCGAGGTCCTGAAAGTACTCAGTCCGGCGGCCCTGCGCCTGAAGCTTCCTGCATCCATGCACATCCACCCCGTGTTCCATGTCTCCCGGGTTAAGCCCGTCTCCCTCTGTCCCCTTATGCCTCCGGCTCCTGATCCGCCGCCTCCTGTGCTAGTGGATGGTCACCCCCAGTGGCAGGTCCGCCGGTTGATGGGCGTTCGTCGGCGGGGCCGGGGGTTCCAATACCTGGTGGACTGGGAGGGTTACGGCCCTGAGGAGCGTAGCTGGGTCTCCCGGCAGCTCATCGTGGATCCCGGCTTGATCACCGACTTCCATCGGGCCCATCCTGACGAGCCGGGTCGGCCTGGTCGCCGGGTGGCTCCCGTGGAGGGGGGGGTACTGTGAGGTTCTGTCCTTGCGCTCTCACTCGTTCTGTTCCTTTAACCACCCTCGCTATGTTTTCATTCAGTTTCTGTCAATTGGTTCTATCCCCTCGTTCACACGTTTCTCCCCGTTGACGTCATCAGAGACGTCGCTGATTGGTTCTCTCACTTCCCCACGCTTTTCAATCACATTCCCCAGCTGTCACTGCTTTCTCCCCGTTGACGTCATCAGAGACGTCGCCGATTGGTTCTCTCACTTCCCCACGCTTTTCAATCAATCGATCCCTCATTATTTATACCCCGTTTCTCCCCACCCTAAGTTGTTGGATCGTCTTGTTTTGTCGCCTTGATTTGTCTCTGGATATTTTTCCCCGTTGCTGTTGCTGCTGCTTTTTTCTCTGTGCTGTTCTCCAGGAATTCCTAGAAGCCTTCGCTTGGATACCTGCTCCCGTGGCGCGCGCTCGCCTCCACTGTTGATCCAGTTCCAATTACGCATCTCGTCTGGGTGAGTTATCTTTTTGACTGTTCTTGACCTATTCCATTTTTCGTGTGTAAATTTACACTGAAGACTACCACCTTTTTGTCAAACAGTCACTCACCCAGCCATTATCTATTTTTGCTATTTCCTTTATGGAATAATATTTTGGGATCTACCATCTCCCTCTGTGTGCTTGCTCACACCGAAGATATTATTTCACAATTGGACTGTGTGTTTACATGAAGAGATTCACTGTGTGTTTGCTCACACCGAAGATATTATTTCACAATTGGACTGTGTATTTACATGAAGATATTCACTGTGTGTTTACATGAAGATATTCACTGTGTGTTTACATGAAGATATTCACTGGGACTGTGTTTGGATTTAGCTCTCTGTGTTGTTAACACGAAGAGTTTCACTTGGGCTGTTTTTGGAATTGTGCTCTCTGTGTTGTTAACACGAAGAGATTCACTTGGGCTGTGTTTGGAACTGTGCTCACTGTGTTGTTAACACGAAGAATTGTACACCCTGTTCTCCTGCTCGTTTAAGACTGCTCTGTCACTGACTCGTTCCCTCTCTCCCTCTCTCGGTCTCGCAACAACATCTGAGAACCCACCGAGAGGATTCTGCAGAGCGGTTCAGAGGTCAACACCTGCTTCCCAAGACAACCCTCACGGGAGAAGCTGCAGAGCAGCAGAACTTTGCCCCTTGATCATTGTACCTGTCTTGTTTGACTTGCTTTCCCTGTTTTCTCTTATTTCCTAGTACCAAATAAACAAGCCCTCGTATTTGGCAAACTCTGAATCCTACTCTCTTGTGTCGTTGCGTTTGGGGTCGGTGTCAAACCATAACACTAGGATGGCTTAGAGTAGACGACAGAGTACAGCAACTTGCAATGGGCCTGGTCTACAAGATACACTATACGACTAAGGTACCCATGTACATGTCAAAATACTTCCCAAAGGTCAGTGAATACCACGACCACAACACCAGAGGAAGCTCAACAAATCATGTTAAACCCAGATTTGGCTCAAACAAGGTACTAAACACGTTTCGCAATTATGCCACATCAATGTGGAACGCCCTACCCAAAGCTGTAAAGGAATGTGAATCCCTACCCACATTCAAAACCGCTCTCAAAGAGCACCTACGGGAGACTGCAATTCTAAACTGGCCACCGTAAATGTCCAAACCCCCCACCCCCTCCTAATAGACAGTCTCCTCCCCACCGCATGTATATATTCTCTCCCCGCCGTATGTATATTTCTCTCCCACCCACCCCCTCCAAATGTACAGTCTCCTCCCCCACCCACCCACCCCTCCAAATGTACAGTCTCCTCCCCCACCCACCCACCCCCTCCAAATGTACAGTCTCCTCCCCACCGTATGTATATTTCTCTCCCACCCACCCACTCCCTCCTAATGTACAGTCCCCTCCCCATCATATGTATATACTCTGTCAGGATCTATAACAGTACTGTATATTTGAATACCGTTTGTCACAAATGTATCAGTACTAAATACCTGTATGTCCCTATGCCATAAATGTCATGTATGTTGTGTATGTCATAAATGTCAATATGAATTGAAAATGGGGGACCCTGATGTAAACAAGACAAACGTCTTTCTCTGGTCTGCATCCCCTTAACAATTGTGTGTATTGAGCCGTACTGTATTGTACCCATTCTGCAATCTGTTCAATAAAGTTTTCATTCATTCAACCCAAGGGCGGCCGGAAGCAGACATTGGCTCTTTCACCTAACCCTAACCCAAGGGCAGCCGGGAGCAGACATGGGCTCTTTCTCCTAACCCTAACCCAAGGGCAGCCGGGAGCAGACATGGGCTCTTTCTCTGCCAAGCTATAGTCACTTTCCCGCACCTACTCCCGAACTCCGCATGCGCATATTTATAAACATAGATCTCTGGACAAGAAAGTGCCGATTGACTTGGGATTGGTCGCTCCGTGTTCAGGAGACTCATGCGTATAAAAGTATATTGGATCGTGTCTCCAGCAGCCCCACAGTCGTAGCTACAACCACTTAATGTCAAGGCTCTCATCCACATTCATCATTTTCTCCCCTGCTCTCTCCTCCATGAGCTCAATGTAACACGGGGAGGTGTAGTGGTCACGTCATTGTTGTTTCCGGCCGGTCCACCTCGCTTGAAATTGCAATGGATTTCCAATGGTGAGTTGTGAGTTGTGTACATTGTGAGTACTCCTGTTCTCCTCCTCACTCCACCACCCTCATTATCGTTAACTATACAGCTGGTTGTCATTAGAGACAGCTGATCTACGGTCTGGAGGCAGAGTGCATCTGGGTATTTAAACCCGCCCCAGACGTAGAGAAGTTGTCAGATCGTAAACTTTCGTACCACGTTAAGTCACATTACTATGTTCTTGTTATCTACTCTGTTGATGAAGTTGTTCACCTGGAGCTCTTGTTCATCGACATTGTCCTAATCTATGTTCTCATCCTCTCTCCTAGCCTGTACGGTGAAGACCAGGGCCCTCATTTATCAACAATGCTTAGAAAGTGTTCTATTTTCGTTCTTAAGCACAGAATTTAGAATGTGTGTACGTACAGAAAAATCGGGATTTATCACACGTGCGTACACAGGTTCTATGCACACTCCGTGTTGATAAATACCATTTGTTCTACGCTCCGCGCTCGTGCACGATTTTAAGTATTTGCATATAGAACCGCCCGTAATTAACCATATACAGTAATGAAATGTGGAAAAGTGGACTAAGCCGAGCGAAGCGTGTTATGGGAGAAATACGCGACAGGCTGACAGACATGTACACGTACGGTGATGTCGGATATGATATCTATTAACTTCCTAAAGACCATTGCTGCCTGGGTAGCGCAAACACTAATAAAGGCCGTTAACCACTGTTTGCCATTGGTGTCATTAATAACCAGGCTGGAATATGACTGCCTTTTCTTCGTTTCGTTTGATCAATACCCAGGGATTAAAGTTCTCCGTCAATTTGATTCCAAATCGCGACGGATTTTCCGTAAATGTTCTACCTGCATATGATTTGTAGAGGCATACAATCTATTTTGATGTCGGTATTAGGTAGCCTATATAAACAATAATACGAGAGCATATACAAGAACAATGAATCTCACTGCCATGTAGCCTACGCCATGTGTAGCCTGCCTATATGTGATCAATACAAACTTGAACTTGAATTCCATCATGTCTGTGTGCGGGAGCTCACATGAAAACATGCAGCATTGCCTTCCTCCCGGCATGCAGCAACGACATGTATCAGGCAAATGCGCATCGCAACATTGACTGAGTGGAATCCCTTTCTATTCACATAACTGCATTTGTGATGGAGCTTTGACAGCTACATGGGTGGTACAGTAACAGTCTATTGCTCGATCCATCTCCAATATCACGATGGACCGTGCCGGTGGCTAAAGACCCGAGGGTGGAGAGGACTTGAATGTGCACAGGGATGGCATTTGTGCGTTTGTTTCGACGCTCCAATTTCGGTCTCAAATTGCGGTACAAATGAAAGAGGTGTCTCGGGTATAGCGGACTCTAGTTAATATTATGTTCTCTCGGCAATTAGACTGCCCCTCTTTCATTCATTCATTCCTATCTGCTATCTCTGAAAACAGTTCCCCGCGGAGCACAGTCAGTGCACCCCATAGTATTCCGATAACCCTATATATAAACTATGCTGCATTCATTCGGAAAGAAAGACCTATTCCATATGCTATATTTATAGGGGTTGACAATAATTACACTACTGTCGCTATTTTACAATGAACTATAATGAATTACGGGTCATACAGAACACGCCAGTGTTGAAACTAATGCACGTAAGCTTATTTCCGCGTTGCAATATTCATATTATACCGCTGGGCGCCAGGTACGCATGCCCTGAGCTGTGCGTAAATATACGCACAAAGTCAAGCACACGTTCAAATTGACAAGTCACACACTTTGCTTAGAAATGATCGTACATATCTGTGCGTACGCACCATTGATAAATGAGGGCCCCGGAGATGCTGGCCTGCTGGTTAAGACCTGGGAGACACTGACCTACAGGTGAAGACCTAGAGACACAGGCCTGGCTTACAAGATCCATTTAGTTTATAGTGATTCTATCAACTTTTACATGTAGTTTAAGTTTAATCACAATTTGTCGTTCTGTGAATAACATATGACAGACAGACAATGGGTTTAAAATGCTTTTTTATTGTGTCCAGAATGACAGAGGAGTGAGCTGCTATAAGGTTAGACTACACTGAAATCCAGGTCCTGTAGAACTACAAATGTGCAGTGTCCTGACAACTGACAACTGACCGGAAGTACATTATTATGACATCAACACAATGAGATTGTTTGTTGTAGACATTGTGGCAGGAGGCTGGGGTTTAGCTGTAGGCATCCTTCTCAGTCTGTGGTTTGTTGGTGGAAGGGCTCTGGAAGGGCTCTGAAAACACAACAACAGACGATAAAGCCACCAGTAGAAAATACAGTTAATGTTGCAGCGACCAGCCAATAATCTAATAGCCAATAATCAGAAGGTTGATTTTGTCTCCTCCTGGCCAAGTGTCGAAATGTTCTTAAGCAGGACACGTAACCCCTAATTGCGCCTAAGAATAGAATAATAATAATAATAATAATAATAATAATAATAATAATAATAATAATAATAATAATAATAATAATAATAATAATAATAATAATAATAATAATAATAATAATAATAATAGAGTACAATGTTGTAGCCATAGTGTAACTAAGCTGTGTGTCCAGTGAATATAATAGAATATAATAGAATGATGTATCTATAGTAGGGCTGACCCTGATTAAATATTAAATTATAATAAAAATAATTATAATAATTTGGATCATTCTTTCCAAAAATTAAAGAGGCCTAGAAGCGTGGCTAACACGAATGGCGCGCATACCAGCGAGGCTAACTGCCTAAGAAAACAGGCACAGAGGCACTGAAAGAGGATTTCACCCATCTAATGAACACACTAGACTAGACAAATATCAATATGTATCGATCAGTGGACCAATTGCATGCTTTCGCAGAGGACAAGGAGCCTTCAGTAGACTACTTCAGATATTACACACCCCCCACAGCCCAAATGGAATACATTTTTAGAATTTTCATTAAGATATTTATAATTTTTCTTTGCATTTAGGGGGGTAGTCCACTACCAGTCGACTATCGGCACATTTCAGCCAATCAAAGTCGACTATCTAAATCCTTAGTCGGGGACAGGTTAATCTATAGTTTAGCTAAGCTGTGTGTCCAGTGAGTTTTAGACTAGAATGTTGTAGCCATGGTTTCGCTAACCTGTGTGTCCAGTTAGTTTGGGGATGAACTGGTTCCAGAAAGAACACTCTGGCTGCCGGAGCCCCTGGCGCTGGAGAAGCTTAGGCTCCAGCTCCTTGTAGCTTGGTAGGATGGGCAGTGGCTGTACAGGTGTCCAGACTGGAAGTGTGACTTCAGGGACCAAGCCTCTGGGTTGATTAGGATCCCTGGGGGAGGCAACACAACACACAATATTATACACAACATATTTCACAAGAATTGTGTGACTCTGTTTCAGACCTAAGACTTGGTATTAAGTGGCCCAATAGACCTGGGAAGTGAGGTTCCACCTATGCTTTTCCCCCATTGAAGATCAAAACTATTGGTGTAGGTTCAGAATCTTTGACGGAGGTATAGTTTATTTCATTATTATACTGTTGCAACCAATAAAGGTAAACGTTTTAACCTCTTAACAGGCGGGCAGAAAAGTGTAAATCTTTTTATTGAACTTGAGGACTGCATACTTTTTTTGCAAAGCTTATCTTTATATCTTATACTTATAGCACATGCATATGCCTGGTCTCTTTTGAAAGATAACATTCTGAAGTCACTAATGCAGAAAAGGACATTCACTTTTAGTGCTAATGAAATAGAGTAACAGGTCTGAACTTGAGTTGAACTTGAACTTGTGTTCTGTAGTGGTTGCAAAAAAATAAATTAAAATGGTATAAGCTGGAAAACACTGCGGATCCATAGCCTGAAGTCTTATGTAGTACAGGTCCAAATTTGATACAAATCTGTTTAGAAATGGCTTTTTGAGAGAGATCCGGGTAAACCGTGTTCCAAAAAAAAGCTCCAGTAATTACATTTCCTCGTCCACGGCCATTCATTTGGAAAAAAAACCCACTTCTGGTTTTCACTCATCAACTTTCACCTAGATCGCTTATTCGCACCTCCCACATGGGGTATCATTGGAAAGCTACACTCATTGGCTACAACGCTGACCAACATTTTTCGCAATCGCCGGATGATTGGCAGTTCTAGAGCTTTGGGAGTCCGGAGTGGTCATTTGACATGCATGTGTAAAAGGACACTCACCTGACATATTGTCATGTAACTCGAGAACCGATTAACGTATTTGGTCGAGTGAGGTGGCATTGGAACGGCAATAAATAGACCTTTAATTCTGTCATTTATGTCTGCGGCGACAAAT
The DNA here is from genome assembly GCF_963971535.1 of Notolepis coatsorum. Classification (NCBI taxonomy): domain Eukaryota; kingdom Metazoa; phylum Chordata; class Actinopteri; order Aulopiformes; family Paralepididae; genus Notolepis; species Notolepis coatsorum. The sequence continues at coordinate 5,255,839 of NC_140183.1, read as the reverse complement.
GCAGCCCGAGGCGCTAGATGCTTGCAAAGTGCTGTGACTTTGCACGTTCCGCGCGCGTTGTAACATTGTTACATGCAACGGCCCACATGTGGGCCCTCTTGAGGATGATTTGCCCACCGGCGCGACAATATATATATAACGAATTAAAGCCCTATTTGTTTAGCAGACTTTTTATTTTTTTCTAATACCACTCCCGTCTCCCGATGCTCTAGCTGCGTCAATCATTTGGCGATCTCAAAAAGTATTGGACAGGGTTATAACCAATGACTGTGGCTTTCCAATGATACCCCACGTGGGGATAAGCAAATCAGGGATCTAGGTGAAAAGTCATGAGCAAAAACAGGAAGTCTATGAGAAAATGTAAACCTGCAGACTTTTCTTTTCTCAGATTCTACCAAAATCAAGTTTCAAGTTTCTTTAATAGTTGTCATACAGAAGTACAGAATACTTTCATACAAAATGCTTCTTACTGTTACGCTCCAGAGACTGTGCTAGACAAGATAGTATCAAATAACATAGTATAGCATGTAATTTAGAAGAAGAAAATGAGGTCACAGTGTTCGGTATAGACATATGTACAATGTTCTGAGTTACCATATAATATACAATACTATGCAGTGTACTAATGTACAGTACTATATAGTGCAAAGCAGAAATGGGATGAGGTACAATTTAGGTACAATTTACAGTAAGGTGTACGAGTTGTAGTGCAATCCTTCATCAATAAATATAAAGTGTGGGGAGTGGGTGCTACAGTGTGTTTGTTTAAAGTGGGTGTGTGCTATAAGGTGTGTGGAGTGGGTGCTACAGTGTGTCTGTTTAATCACTCATTTCTGAACAGATTCTCATGGAATTTGGACATGTACTACACAAGACTTCAGGCTATTCCAGGCTTCTTTTAGCCATACCAATTGTCTTGGAAATATACTTTTGGATATTGCAACTACTACAGAAAAACGTGAGTACACAAGTTCAAGTTCAGACCTATGTTACTCTATTTCATTAGCACTAAAAGTGCATTTTCTTAGATTTTATTGTATCAGAAACTTCAGAATGTTATATTTCAAAGGAGACCAGGCTCATGCATGTGCTATAAGTATAAAGCATAGCATTTTGGTTTGCAAAAAAAGTATGCAGTCCTCAAAAATAAAAAATAAAATGGCCACTTTTGGGGGCGCCTGTTAACTCTGTCTGCGCCAAACCCGATTATAGTCGGGTTTCGTCACCAGCGGTTGAGCGCCAAACCCGAGTATACTCAGGTTTAGATCCTTTGATCTTTTCCCTCTGATTCCCCATTCTAACCACTCGCGCGGACCTCCCTGTATTTCCCTTGCACCGCTGCCAACGTTAAAATTGCAATGACAATTGAATCCTGCCAGGTGGCAGTATCACCTACCTTTTGAACTGGGATAGGACACTTTTTTTTTGTCTGCAAGAACTCCTCCCCCTCAGAGGACAGAGCGATAAAGGAATATAGCAGGACGATCGGTTACAATAATCACGTTGAACGGGGATTCCCCAGTTAAACTGGGTATGCGTCAAACTGGGTATGCGTCAACCCCAGTCTGGTCGCAGCCGCTCACACAGGTTATTTGGATGAACTTACTACATATTTGGAATCTAAATGGGTACAATCTCACCTGAAAAAATATTAAAACTGTATAATAACGGTCTTAGGTCATACTTTAAAACAGCGTTCTGACCAACTATGAAAAAAAGAATGCCAGCTAGTTGTTAATGTGTACGAACATGTGTATGTAATGTTTATTATTTACTAATAAAAATGTACTAATAAAAACAGAAACATTTATATTGTAGTGTGTCTTGCTTGATAAAAAAATGTAATCGAATTAATTAAAGACTTTAAGAATGAATGAAAATGAATCACATTTTAAACGCATGTCAATATTTGATGCTAAAAGCAAAATGTTTCAATTAAAATGGATTTTGGTATACATTATACATAAGTTTAAGCAGCAACATCTTGTTTATTAGCTACTACACAGATCAACAGCGTATGTACGCTGTCTGTTCAGGAGACTCGGGTGCATAAAAACCTGATTATGATCATGTCTCTACCACAACCTCGCTGTATGAAAAACAGGAGATTCGGCATTGCACTGCGCCGTGCTGATCCATTCAACAGGTAGTGCGGAAGTGATTTGCAACTGATCTCAAAATTAGATTTGATTCAAATGTATTGTTATTATACAGCACAAGTACAATACACCAGGGGTTCCCAAACTTTTCAGGCCGCGACCCCCAAATAACGGTGTCAGAGAGCCGCGACCCCCACTATTATAGGAGGTCAAAAAATGTAATTAAAAAAAGATATATATATATATATTTTTTTATATATAAATGGAAATGTATGGTTGAAACATGCAAACGTTCAAACACACACACACACATTAATAAGCATTGGAGGCTTTTAACCAGGCCCGGACTGATCATTCAGGCCAGGAAATAGTGCAAAATAAAGCCCCAGTCAGGATTTTCTTTGTTACAAAGACTTCATTTCCTGCATTCTGGTGCAGGACTTTTTTTTGTGATGGCATCACAAATTATTGTTAAAAAACAGGCTAGCATATGTATGATTACCAACAACACTGATTTTGATGGATCTTCTGTTTTTTTGTAATGTCAGATTGAAAAAAATACAATCTTTTATTCAACTTCAGCCCTGATCATAACACCACATATACATTTTATAATTCTAACCCTTTAAATGCCAGTGTGTGTGATGGCATATATTTGCAATATATCAAATGCAAAGTAGATTTTTCTGGGGGGGATTATTACAGGCTAGCATGTGTCAATGATTAGCAACAACAGTTTTTTGTAAGGGTCCCGCCTCCACCAATCACATGCGGCTCCCTTTGTGTGTGTGTGAGAGCAAGAGAGAGAGAGAGAGAGATAGTTCTCCAACTTGTGTGAGTTGCAGTGATCTCCTGGTTGTTCCCCACCTAGGTTATCTAACTATTGCGCTGCTGCAACTAGAAACACTGGCCTGGCCTGCTTCTAAGTTCAGTGGCCTGACTGCATACATTTTTATTTTTATTTTTTTATCATCTGGCGACCCCCCGCGGCGGCTCGCAACCCCCACTTTGGGAACCCCTGCAATACACCATCCAACCAGAGTGGATAAATAAATGATCCATAAATAAATGTCCATATTGACAGATGATCTAATATAATATATTTTGTGCAGCTACTTAAATCCACAACTCTGAATTGGAGCCTTAATAACTTGGGTAGTTGAACAGTAAGTTCATACATTTGTAAACTAGTAATTTAGCTATTTTGCATAGAGGTCGCTATTTGATGCCATTACAGATTCTACCTTTAAGTTAGATAATAGTCAATCAGTGAGTGAATGAGCAGAATAGTTAGTTAGTTGGTTAGTTAGTTAGTACCCAGTCTTGATGAAGTTGGAAGTGTAGGTCATCATGGCCAAAGAGAGGCGTTGTTCCGTGGAGGTGAAGCGTGGAGAGCTGATTGGATCGTGAGGAATTCCAAATGCTAACTGAACATCGAGCGGCACCAACACATCGGCCCTGGAGACAAACACGGTAAATATAGTAGAATAAATGCAAATAATAATAAACAGATAATATAACGAACATCACCAATATCATCATCATCATCATCACCACCACTAACAACACCATCAGATGACAATCAATGATAACACGACAACCTAACCATGACAACAATAAGATAACAGCAACTTCATCATCAATAACAGTGCAGGTTGAGGTCAGGGAGACGGGCTGTGTGTTAAAGGCAAGGTGCTACTCTTAGTCCAGATAGACAGGGTCAGGCTTCAGACGTAACCTGGGCCCTGTTTCTTGTACCTGGATAACTGAGTTAGCCGGATAACTTTAGCTGGATAACTGGGTTAGCCGGACTTTCCGATTTCATGTACCTGGATTTTCCAAATCACCATGACAACATATCCAAAAGTTTGAGCCTGGTCGAAAGCAGAGTTCAAGTTCAAGTTAGCCTGAACTATCGCCACGCCCCCGCAAAGAAGTGACAGCCCGTTTCCTGAAACTATTCCCACAGTCTACGATCTGCATTATACCATTCTGAATTACGTTTTTGTGCTCCATTCTTCCAGAGGGGGCTTTTGAAATGTAAAATAGACCCAAAATGCTGATATTAAATTCACTTTGTCCTAAATAATGCACGTTATATATACCGTGGCGACGGTGGCGCTCGCTCGTGCGACGTACACATGATGTGGTTATTTTAATTGTAACTGGGATTAAGATGTCTGATGAGATGCGCTGTTTGACGGATTTGAGAAATTGAATGAGCCGTTGACGTCACATGAATGAATGAGGATAAAGAAATAAAACTTCATTCAAAATAAGGGATATTCTAAACACGGGTCTCTCGTTCATTAATGTATAAACAATGAATCTATCCCATCTGGCACAGTGGCCCAGCGGTAGCGCTCAAGTCTCCCAACCTAGCGATCCGGGTTCAAATCCCCGTGTTTTCAATATGATTTTTTTGAATATAATATTAATGATTATACGCCAAAGTAGCCTGGTTTTAAGTTAAAATATTATAAATCTACATGCATTGAGGATGTCATTCTTTATATAGCTCTCAACGTGCACCAAATTGAATTATTCCTATATTGCAAAAAGAAGGACCCCGGTCTTGAACCCGGGTCGTCCGTGTGGAAGTCAAAAGAACAACCCGTTGGACCACAGTAGAGATAAGTTAAACATTGACTATACATCAATCAATGGGCAAGAAAGCCGTCTCGTAATTCTGTATAACAGTTAACTAGTTATTTTCGCTAGCAAGATCTCATTTGATTATTCAATCCAGCAGGCAAGTTTAAAGAAATATAATCTGATTGATTGAGGTAATGAGGGACTTAGAATTAGCCTATAGATAACGCATTTAACTTGTCGGCGAGGCGATTGAGCCTATTGCAATCTGTCAATAAAGTCTTAAATCAATTAATCAATCAATGCCGTTGAGAATCAGGGTCTCTGCCATCGATACGTGCTGGCTTTCCACCTAAAACGGGAGCGCGCGCATCTAGCCTGACTTGAGCCTGACTCTCAAGTCTGGCTTGAGTTAACGAGACTGAATCCTCCTTTGTGAAACAGGAAAATCCCGGCTTTGAACATCGGGTTAACTGAAGCTGGATAATGGACATGTTGATCGACTTAGTTGAACCACGTACATGAAACAGGGCCCTGGTGTCACCTATCTGGGGTTAGGGTTATGGGAGAAATCAGTCAGGAGCAGTTAGATAGTGAGTTACACTTTGTACATGTATCAGGTATATGAGGTGACAGTGGCTCCGGAGGTAGAGCAGTCG
>NC_140183.1:5232315-5250289 GCF_963971535.1 Notolepis coatsorum | reverse complement strand
TTTCTGGGGGGATTATTACAGGCTAGCATGTGTCAATGATTAGCAGGTTTTTGTAAGTGTCCCGCCTCCACCAATCACATGCGGCTCCCTTTGTGTGTGTGTGAGAGAGAGAGAGATAGTTCTCCAACTTGTGTGAGTTGCAGTGATCTCCTGGTTGTTCCCCACCTAGGTTATCTAACTATTGCGCTGGTGCAACTAGAAACACTGGCCTGGCCTGCTTCTAAGTTCAGTGGCCTGACTGCATAAAAAAATAAAAAATGTTTTGATTTTTTTTAATCATCTGGCGACCCCGACTTTGGGAACCCCTGTGAATCTAGTCAACAGAACAGAACAGAACCTTCAGATACATCTCGGCCTCTACCTCAGTGTTCTAGTCCAGGGGTTCCCAAACTTTTCAGGCCAGGGCCCAGAAAATAAGGCGTCAGAGAGCCGCGGCCAATGCACATCGTCTGGCTTTTTTTTTTTTTTTTTTGTCAGGTGACCGATTTTTTAAGCCAAATATCACTTCAATCCTATTAAGTTAGTTCAAGTTAGTTATTCATTTATATGTGCTATTTATGAGAGGGCTAACTTGTTGCAAAATAATAATGATAATAATAATAGCCTCATTAAAATACTATTGTTGCTTCGGTTGTTTTCAGCGTTTTATGTGCATAATCTGTTATTTAGTTTGAAATGTTCGTTGAAATAAGTAGATTTTTCGTTTTTGTTTATTTATTAAGTTAATATAAAACCATATAGTCACATTTTAGAATACAACTAGAAACACTGTCCTGGCCTGCTTCTAAGTTCAGTGGCCTGACAATTTTTTTTTTTTTTTTTTTTCTTTTTTTTAATCATCTCGCGGCCCACGTTTGGGTGGCTGCTCGCGGCCCACCTTTGGGTCGCGACCCCGACTTTGGGAACCACTGTTCTAGTCAACAGAACAGAACCGAACCTTCAGATACATCTCCCCATCTACCTGCTGCAACAACAGCCGGGTATGATTTTCGCCTTCAGGGCCTTTGGCTTATTAATAAGCTCTGATTTCACGATCATAAATAGTTGGCGAATCAAACCTTGGATCCCTTCAGGGGTTATCCTCTTCCTCTGTGTTGGCTCTGTTGTATTGAGACAAAGAGATAGTGGCTTAATAGGACATTTTTCCCTGATCTTCCCAGAAGAATCCAATTACAGGCCTGTTTGGAGATCAATGCAGTTCATGCAGTGTATCTAACAAAACATCAAGCTAAGCCTCTCTGATTCCAAGCTTTGGTAGAGGACAGGTCTCTCTCTCTCTCTCTCTCTCTCTCTCTCTCTCTCTCCTTCTCCTCTCTCTCTCTTCTCTCTCTCTCCTTTCTCATTCTCTCTCTCATTCTCTCTCAGTCTCTCCTTTCTCCTATCTCTCTCTCTCTCTATCCTTCCTCCTCTTTCTCTCTCTCATTCTCTCTCCTCCTCTCTCCTCTCTTTCTCCTCCCTCTCCTCCTTTCTCCTCTTCTCTCTCTCATTTCTCTCTCCTTTCTCCTCTTCTCTCTCTCATTCTCTCTCTCCTTTCTCCTCTTCTCTCTCTCCCTTCTCCTCTTCTCTCTCATCTTCTCTCTCCTTTCTCCTCTTCTCTCTCTCATTCTCTCTCTCCTTTCTCCTCTTCTCTCTCTCCCTTCTCCTCTTCTCTCTCTCATTCTCTCTCTCCTTTCTCCTCTTCTCTCTCTCATTCTCTCTTCTTCTCTATTCTCTCTCTCCTTCTCTCTCCTTTCTCCTCTCTCTCTCCTTTCTCCTTCTCTCTCTCATTCTCTCTCCTTTCTCCTCTTCTCTCTCCCCTTCTCTCTCTCTCTCTCTCATTCTCTCTCTCCTTTCTCCTCTTCTCTCTCTCATTCTCTCTCTCCTTTCTCCTATTCTCTCTCTCATTCTCTCTCTCCTTTATCCTCTTCTCTCTCCCATTCTCTCTCCTTTATCCTCTTCTCTCTCTCCTTTATCCTCTTCTCTCTCTCATTCTCTCTCTCCTTTCTCCTCTTCTCTCTCTCCTTTCTCCTCTTCTCTCTCTCATTCTCTCTCCTTTCTCCTTCTCTCCCTCCATTCTCCTATTCTCTCTCTCATTCTCTCTCTCCTTTCTCCTCTTCTCTCTCTCCTTTCTCCTCTTCTCTCTCCATTCTCTCTCCTTTCTCATTCTCTCCCTCCATTCTCTTCTTCTCTCTCTCATATTCTCTCTCATTTCTCCTCTTCTCTCTCTCATTCTCTCTCTCATTCTCCTCTTCTCTCTCTCCTTTCTCCTCTTCTCTCTCTCATTCTCGCTCTCCTTTCTCCTCTTCTCTCTCTCATTCTCTCTCTCCTTTCTCCTCATCTCTCTCTCATTCTCTCTCTCCTTTCTCCTATTCTCTCTCATTTCTCCTCTTCTCTCTCTCATTCTCTCTCTCCTTTCTCTCTTCTCTCTCTCATTATCTCTCCTTTCTCCTCTTCTCTCTCTCATTTCTCCTCTTCTCTCTCTCATTCTCTCTCTCCTTTCTCCTCTTCTCTCTCTCATTATCTCTCCTTTCTCCTCTTCTTCTCTCTTCTCTCTCCTTTATCCTCTTATCTCTCTCATTCTCTCTCTCTTTCTCCTCTTCTCTCTCATTCTCTCTCTCCTTTCTCCTCTTCTCTCTCTCCTTCTCCTATTCTCTCTCATTCTCTCTCTCTCCTTTCTCTCTCCTTTCTCCTCTTCTCTCTCTCATTTATCCTCTTCTCTCTCTCATTCTCTCCTCCTTTCTCCTCTTCTCTCTCTCCTTTCTCCTCTTCTCTCTCTCATTCTCTCTCCTTTCTCCTCTTCTCACTCTCCTTTCTCCTCTTCTCTCTCTCATTCTCTCTCCTTTCTCCTCTTCTCTCTCTCATTCTCTCTCTCATTTCTCCTCTTCTCTCTCTCATTATCTCTCTCCTTTCTCCTCTTCTCTCTCTCATTCTCTCTCTCCTTTCTCCTCTTCTCTCTCTTCCTTCTCCTCTTCTTTCTCTCATCCTCTCTCCTTTCTCATTTTCTCTCTCTCCTTTCTCCTCTCTCTCTCATTTTCTCTCTCCTTTCTGCTCTTCTCTCTCTCATTATCTCTCTCCTTTCTCCTATTCTCTCTCTCATTCTATCTCTCCTTTCTCATCTTCTCTCTCTCATTCTCTCTCCTTTCTCCTCTTCTCTCTCTTCCTTCTCCTCTTCTTTCTCTCATTCTCTCTCCTTTCTCATTTCTCTCTCTCCTTTCTCCTCTTCTCTCTCGCATTCTCTCTCTCCTTTATCCTCTTTTCTCTCTCTCATTCTCCTCTTCTATCTTTCTCCCTCTCTCCCCTTTCTCCTCTTCTCTTCTCTCTCATTCTCCTCTTCCATCTTTCTCCCTCTCTCTCCTTTCTCCTCTTCTCTCTCTCATATTCTCTATTTCTCCCTCTCTCCCGTTTCTCCTCTTCTCTTATCTCTCTCCATACTCATATTCTCTTCTCTCATTTTCTCTTTCTCCCTCTCTCCTTTCTACTATTGTCTTCTCTCTTATTACCTGAAGGTGGAGTGCTTGCACAGCTCTCTCTCCTTTCTCCTCTTCTCTCTCTCATTCTCTCTCTCCTTTCTCCTCTTCTCTCTCATTCTTTCTATCCTTTCTCTTCTTCTCTCTCTCATTCTCTCTATCCTTTCTCCTCTTCTCTCTCTCATTCTCCCTATCGTTTCTCCTCTTCTCTCTCATTATCTCTATCCTTTCTCTCTTCTCTCTCTCCTTTCTCCTCTTCTCTCTCTCATTCTCTCTCTCCTTTCTCCTCTTCTCTCTCATTCTCTCTATCCTTTCTCCTATTCTCTCTCTCTCCTCTCTCCTTTCTCCTCTTATCTCTCTCCTTTCTCTCTCCTTTCTCCTATTCTCTCTCTCATTCTCTCTTTCCTTTCTCCTCTTCTCTCTCCTTTCTCTCTCCTTTCTCCTCTTCTCTCTCTCCTTTGTATCTCCTTTCTCCTCTTCTCTCTCCTTTCTCTCTCATTTCTCCTCTTCTCTCTCTCATTTCTCCTCTCTCTCTCTCCTTTCTCCCCTTCTCTCTCTCTCATTCTCTCTATCCTTTCTCCTCTTCTCTCTCATTCTCTCTATCCTTTCTCCTCTTCTCTCTCTCCTCTCTCTTCTTTCTCTCTCCTTTATCCTATTCTCTCTCTCATTCTCTCTATCCTTTCTTCTCTCCTCTCTCTCCTTTCTCCTCTTCTCTCTCTCATTCTCTCTATCCTTTCTCCTCTTCTCTCTCTCTCCTCTCTCTCCTTTCTCTCTCCGTTCTCCTCTTCTCTCTCTCATTCTCTCTATCCTTTCTCCTCTTCTCTCTCTCTCTTCTCTCTCCTTTCTCTCTCCTTTCTCCTCTTCTCTCTCTCCTTTCTCCCTTTCTCTCTCTCATTTCTCCTCTTCTCTCTCTCATTCTCTCTATCCTTTCTCCTCTCCTCTCTCTCCTTTCTCTCTCCGTTCTCCTCTTCTTTCTCTCATTCTCTCTATCCTTTCTCCTCTTCTCTCTCTCTCCTCTCTCTCCTTTCTCTCTCCTTTCTCCTCTTCTCTCTCTCCTTTCTCCTTTTCTCTCTCTCATTTCTCCTCTTCTCTCTCTCATTCTCTCTCTCATTTCTCCTCTTCTCTCTCTCTCCTCTCTCTCCTTTCTCCTCTTCTCTCTCTCAACACAGCAGAGACCTGAGGGTGGAGCCTCACACAGCAGAGACCTGAGGGTGGAGCCTCACACAGCAGAGACCTGAGGGTGGAGCCTCACACAGCAGAGACCTGAGGGTGGAGCCTCACACAGCAGAGACCTGAGGGTGGAGCCTCACACAGCAGAGACCTGAGGGTGGAGCCTCACACAGCAGAGACCTGAGGGTGGAGCCTCACACAGCAGCAGACCTGAGGGTGGAGCCTCACACAGCAGAGACCTGAGGGTGGAGCCTCACACAGCAGAGACCTGAGGGTGGAGCCTCACACAGCAGAGACCTGAGGGTGGAGCCTCACACAGCAGAGACCTGAGGGTGGAGCCTCACACAGCAGAGACCTGAGGGTGGAGCCTCACACAGCAGAGACCTGAGGGTGGAGCCTCACACAGCAGAGACCTGAGGGTGGAGCCTCACACAGCAGAGACCTGAGGGTGGAGCCTCACACAGCAGAGACCTGAGGGTGGAGCCTCACACAGCGCGGAGCAGAGACCTGAGGGTGGAGCCTCACACAGCAGCAGACCTGAGGGTGGAGCCTCACACAGCAGAGACCTGAGGGTGGAGCCTCACACAGCAGAGACCTGAGGGTGGAGCCTCACACAGCAGAGACCTGAGGGTGGAGCCTCACACAGCAGAGACCTGAGGGTGGAGCCTCACACAGCATCAGACCTGAGGGTGGAGCCTCACACAGCAGCAGACCTGAGGGTGGAGCCTCACACAGCAGAGACCTGAGGGTGGAGCCTCACACAGCAGCAGACCTGAGGGTGGAGCCTCACACAGCAGCAGACCTGAGGGTGGAGCCTCACACAGCAGCAGACCTGAGGGTGGAGCCTCACACAGCAGAGACCTGAGGGTGGAGCCTCACACAGCGCGGAGCAGAGACCTGAGGGTGGAGCCTCACACAGCAGAGACCTGAGGGTGGAGCCTCACACAGCAGAGACCTGAGGTGGAGCCTCACACAGCAGAGACCTGAGGGTGGAGCCTCACACAGCAGAGACCTGAGGGTGGAGCCTCACACAGCAGCAGACCTGAGGGTGGAGCCTCACACAGCAGAGACCTGAGGGTGGAGCCTCACACAGCAGAGACCTGAGGGTGGAGCCTCACACAGCAGAGACCTGAGGGTGGAGCCTCACACAGCAGAGACCTGAGGGTGGAGCCTCACACAGCAGAGACCTGAGGGTGGAGCCTCACACAGCAGAGACCTGAGGGTGGAGCCTCACACAGCAGAGACCTGAGGGTGGAGCCTCACACAGCAGAGACCTGAGGGTGGAGCCTCACACAGCAGAGACCTGAGGGTGGAGCCTCACACAGCAGAGACCTGAGGGTGGAGCCTCACACAGCAGAGACCTGAGGGTGGAGCCTCACACAGCAGAGACCTGAGGGTGGAGCCTCACACAGCAGCAGACCTGAGGGTGGAGCCTCACACAGCAGCAGACCTGAGGGTGGAGCCTCACACAGGAGCAGACCTGAGGGTGGAGCGCTCGCACAGCAGAGACCTGAGGGTGGAGCCTCACACAGCGCGGAGCAGAGACCTGAGGGTGGAGCCTCACACAGCAGCAGACCTGAGGGTGGAGCACTCGCACAGGAGCAGACCTGAGGGTGGAGCGCTCGCACAGCAGAGACCTGAGGGTGGAGCCTCACACAGCAGAGACCTGAGGGTGGAGCCTCACACAGCACGTGGCGCGACGGAGCGGAAAATTCACCTCCGTAATGAAAATATCACAGGAGACCCAGTGGGGGGCGATGACCTTTTGAGAGCGCTGCATTTTTGCCTCGCTTGCTCGCTCTTTCGTAAAATGCCCCGGCCGACACGCCTCCCCTCTCCTCCCCTCCCTCCCTCCCTCCCTCCCCTCCCCTCCCCTCCACCCCTCCCCTCCCCTCCCCTCCCCTCCTCCCCTCCCCTCCCCTCCCCTCCCCTCCCCTCCCCTCCACCCCTCCCCTCCCCTCCCCTCCCCTCCCTCCCCTCCCTCCCTCGGGGCGATATGGCTCAGCGACTGCAATGCATTGAGTGCTTGTAGATCTATACTCTGCGTAAATAATTTATCTCGGCGCTGAAAGGGGAATAGAAGGGAAGCAGCGCTCCAGAGAGAATGATGGCGGTGGAGGGAGAGAGGGAGAGAGAGAGAGATGGAGAGAGAGAGAGAGAGAGAGAGAGAGAGAGAGAGAGAGAGAGAGAGAACATGAGAAAGCAAAGACAGTGAAAAAAAAAAATCCACTTATCTGGAGTCTTCTCCCACAATACTGTGTATGTGAAAATATGACCAAAGACTTGGAATTATCCACGTCAAACCCCACAACGGCCAACAGGCATGTGTCATAACGGAGAAGCGTCATAAGGAGAAGCATCATAACAGAGAAGCGTCATAAAGAGAACCGTCATAACAGAGAAGTGTCATAAGGAGAAGCATCATAAGGAGAAGCATCATAACAGAGAAGCGTCATAAAGAGAACCGTCATAACAGAGAAGTGTCATAACAGAGAAGTGTCATAACAGAGAACCGTCATAACAGAGAAGTGTCATAACAGAGAAGTGTCATAACAGAGAAGCGTCATAAAGAGAACCGTCATAACAGAGAAGCATCATAACAGAGAAGCGTCATAAGGAGAAGCATCATAAGGAGAAGCATCATAAGGAGAAGCATCATAACAGAGAAGCGTCATAAGGAGAAGCATCATAAGGAGAAGCATCATAACAGAGAAGCGTCATAAGGAGAAGCATCATAAGGAGAAGCATCATAAGGAGAAGCATCATAACAGAGAAGCGTCATAAGGAGAAGCATCATAAGGAGAAGCGTCATAAGGAGAAGCGTCATTACAGAGAAGCATCATAAGAAGAAGCGTCATAAGGAGAAGCATCATAAGGAGAATCATCATAAGGAGAAGCATCATAAGGAGAAGCATCATAACAGAGAAGCGTCATAAAGAGAACCGTCATAACAGAGAAGCATCATAACAGAGAAGCGTCATAAGGAGAAGCATCATAAGGAGAAGCATCATAACAGAGAAGCGTCATAAGGAGAAGCATCATAACAGAGAAGCGTCATAAGGAGAAGCATCATAAGGAGAAGCATCATAACAGAGAAGCGTCATAAGGAGAAGCATCATAAGGAGAAGCGTCATAAGGAGAAGCGTCATTACAGAGAAGCATCATAAGAAGAAGCGTCATAAGGAGAAGCATCATAAGAAGAAGCATCATAAGGAGAAGCGTCATAACAGAGAAGCGTCATAAGGAGAAGCGTCATAAGGAGAAGCGTCATAAGGAGAAGCGTCATAAGGAGAAGCGTCATAAGGAGAAGCGTCATAAGGAGAAGCGTCATAAGGAGAAGCGTCATAAGGAGAAGCATCATAAGGAGAAGCATCATAAGGAGACGCGTCATAACAGAGAAGCGTCATAAGGAGAAGCATCATAAGGAGAAGCGTCATAAGGAGAAGCGTCATAAGGAGAAGCGTCATAAGGAGAAGCGTCATAAGGAGAAGCGTCATAAGGAGAAGCGTCATAAGGAGAAGCGTCATAAGGAGAAGCATCATAAGGAGACGCGTCATAACAGAGAAGCGTCATAAGGAGAAGCGTCATAAGGAGAAGCGTCATAAGGAGAAGCATCATAACAGAGAAGCGTCATAAGGAGAAGCGTCATAAGGAGAAGCATCATAAGGAGAAGCGTCATAAGGAGAAGCGTCATAAGGAGAAGCATCATAAGGAGAAGCGTCATAAGGAGAATCATCATAAGGAGAAGCGTCATAAGGAGAAGCATCATAACAGAGAAGCATCATAACAGAGAAGCATCATAACAGAGAAGCGTCATAACAGAGAAGCATCATAACAGAGAAGCATCATAACAGAGAAGCGTCATAAGGAGAAGCATCATAACAGAGAAGCGTCATAAGGAGAAGCATCATAACAGAGAAGCGTCATAAGGAGAAGCATCAGAACAGAGAAGCGTCATAAGGAGAAGCATCATAACAGAGAAGCGTCATAAGGAGAAGCATCATAACAGAGAAGCGTCATAAGGAGAAGCATCAGAACAGAGAAGCGTCATAAGGAGAAGCATCATAACAGAGAAGCGTCATAAGGAGAAGCATCATTCCTCACCGTCTGTCCATAAACGGTGAACAGATGAATGCATTATCTGCACCATCATGCTGAAATGTCAGCATGTCTCTCTGCCATACGAGAGCCATCACACAGCCGCACTGTCAGCTACACAGAGGATAACGAGTTGTCTTGTCACGGTCCTGATATGTCCCTATAGTGACACAAAATATATAGGTATGTGTGTGTGCTTGCATGTAGCATTATACCCACCTGTCTATCTGTTTATCTTACCCATCTAACTGTATAATCACCCGTCTGCCTGTCTTTCTGTGTGTCTCTTAGTCTGATATAGGCAGGCTTGCTTGTTTCTCTCTTGTCTTCATCAAAGTGAGCACATTTTGACCTCGAGGACCACACAGTGGTAAAATAAGACTTTATTTATTTATTTGTACCTTGTCGCATTTCTATCCTCTGTGGATTTGAATGGATGTGACGACCGTATAGTGCTGCGTTACATGTACTTTGATTTGTTGTCAAATAAACCTCAATCAAGTCAAATCAATCAATCCCGTGGGAAACCCCCGTCTTTCAACTAAGCCTGACCTTCAGTATATTGAGCACCGGAATGATCCTCGCGGCCGTGAAGGTTATACTCATCATAACGTCAGCAATACATTAGCATAATGTGATCGCTTGCAGTTGCTTTTGGTTTACTCGCTGTCTCTGGACGTTATAGATGTGCCTTCGCCTCCTCCTCAACGACTGAATACACTAACCTGTATTTACCTACAGTGTTTTTAGTAATAATAATAATAATAATAATAATAATAATAATAATAATAATAATAATAATAATAATAATAATAATAATAATAATATATTCAATTTGTAGGGGCGCTTTATATTTGTGGCACAAATCTGAAGGCGCTACAGTGTAGAAGAACATAAAAACTAGTAAGAGAGTAAAAATAACATAAAATAAGTACTGTAGGGCTAAAAGTAAAACTAGTAAAATAGTAAAAGAACATAAAACAAGAAGGGCTAAAACTAGTAAAATAGTAAAAGAACATAAAACAAGAAGGGCTAAAACTAGTAAAAGAGTAAAAGAACATAAAACAAGAAGGGCAAACACTCGTAAAAGAGTAAAGAAAACATGAAATGTGAAGGGCTAAAACTAGTAAAAGAGTAATAAAAACATTAAATGTGAAGGGCTAACACTAGTAAAAAAGTTAAAAGAACATGAAATGTGAAGGGCTAAAACTAGTAAAAGAACATAAAACAAGAAGGGCTAAAACTAGTAAAAGATTAAAAGAACATAAAATAAGAAGGGCTAAAACTAGTAAAAGAACATAAAATGTGAAGGGCTAAAACTAGTAAAAGAGTAAAATAACATAAAATAAAACGGGCTAAAACTAGTAAAAGAGTAATAAAAACATGAAATGAGAAGGGCTAAAACTAGTAAAAGAGTAATAAAAACATGAAATGTGAAGGGCTAAAACTAGTAAAATAACATAAAATAAGAACTGGGTCACTGGATAAACTGATAGACTTCAATTCAAGCTCAATGTTTCTTTATCCGGTAGATGAAAATGAAGTAATGGACACTGTATTGAACTGTAAGAATAAAAAATCTAAAGATTATAATTAGGGATGTCCCGATCGCCTTTTTTTGCTTCCGATCCGATCCCGATCATATGATTTTAAATATCTATCGATCCGATCGTTTCCGATCCGATCTTTCACATTAGTAATCAATTTTGACGCATTTTTGTCAGAAACTGGCAGAGTGAGACAAGCCCATCTGTTGCCTATAATAGGGCGCGAGAGCGGAGGCTTTTGTTATTACATTCACCCTGAGAAATGTGCTTCTGCTTCATATGAGAAATATTAAAAGTTTCAATATATGTTTGCACATTAGTATACATTCAGTGTTCGACTTACGTAATGGTCCATTCTGGTCTGAAACGCCGACGTAACGTTATCCTCCAGTTGAAAAGTTAGTCTGAAAACTTCGCCTCCAGCCTGCTGCTTCATGAGTTTTTCCTCCACGCGGAATCTCCTCCTTGCAAACATTGCAACTTGCTTGACTTTCTATTTTAAAATGCTTAGTTCCAAACCTCTGACATTAAGTCTAGCTGCTCAAGTCAGTGGATATTAACCGTGTTTCGGGAGCGACGTGTTGTTGTTGTGATGTGGTCGCGACTCGCGTGTAGCGTGTAGCGTCTAAATTAAAGGGAATGTTTGTTGCAACGGTGAAAATTAAAGGGGAATGTGTTTGTTGTGGATAATTATTCTGCTCTGTGACAATAAATACATTAATGATGATATATTATATCTAATTTAAAACCAAAACTAAGGCCTCCGTATGAGTTTAAGACGTGGACATGGTCATGTTTGTTGAATAAAATTTTTCTTTTTTTGACTGCCGATTTTTATTATTATTTTTTCCCGATCCCCGATACTCTGAAAAGCACGTGATCGACGCCGATTCCGATCACGTGATCGGATCGGGACATCCCTAATTATAATGATATTGATATGGAGACGATTAAGAAAATTGTTGGGGGAATTATAAAACCACTAACTCACATTTGCAACTTATCCTTTCAAACAGGAACATTTCCAAATAAAATGAAAATAGCAAAAGTAATACCATTATTTAAATCAGGGGATAAACATACTTTTACAAATTATCGGCCAGTCTCTCTCCTACCTCAGTTCTCAAAAATTCTAGAAAAGCTCTTTTCAATAAGACTTTTCAGTTTTATTGAAAAAAATAACTTGCTTTCCGACAGTCAGTATGGTTTCCGAAAAAATAGATCAACTTCATTGGCGCTTACAGACCTAATTGAGGAAATCACCACATGTACGGACAATAAGAAATTAGCTGTAGGAATATTTATAGATTTTAAGAAGGCGTTTGATACTATAGATCATGGTATATTATTAAAAAAACTGGATCGATGTGGTATTAGAGGAACAGTTCTAAATTGGTTGGAAAGTTATTTGGAAGACAGGAAACAATTTGTACAAATTGACAAACATAGGTCATCATTGAGGAACATAGTCTGCGGAGTACCGCAAGGGTCAATTTTGGGTCCGATACTGTTTTTATTATACATTAATGACATATGTAGAGTATCATCAATCATGAAATTCATCCTTTTTGCAGATGACACTAATATAATTTGTTCAGGGCAAAATTTGCAGGATCTTTTGCAGGTGATCTCACAGGAGTTGATAAAGTTAAAAAAATGGTTTGATGAGAATAAATTGTCGTTGAATTTGAGTAAAACTAAATTAATGTTATTTGGAAAGCGAAATAGTGATTTAACAGTGAAAGTTATGATAGACAATGTATGTATTGAAAGAGTAAAGCAAACCACATTCCTGGGTGTAATCATAGATGACAGGATATGCTGGAAACCTCACATCAGTCATGTAAAATCCAAGATGGCCAAAAGTGTGGGGATTATGTATCGATCCAAGAATTTTGTCAACCAAAGGTCACTTCTCATCCTCTACCATGCACTTGTAGTCCCATATTTAAATTATTGTCTGGAAGTATGGGGAAATACTTATCGTTCCAATATATCACCTCTTTATATTCTGCAAAAAAAGGCCATAAGGATTGTGTACAGTGCTAAGTACAACCAACACTTGTTTTTACAAGCATCAGCTTTTAAATTATGGGACTTGATCAAAATTAAAACTGCCGAAATCATGTTCAAAGCTTCACATAACTCTCTTCCAACCCCCATCCAATATCGGTTCACTGAGAGGGTAGGAACCAGGAATTATAATCTTAGAGGGAAACAGAAACTACAGCAACCGGGTGTAAGAACCACTCTAAAATCTATGTGTATATCTGTTTGTGGAGTAAAATTATGGAATGGATTGGATGAGGACGTTAAACTGAGTAAAAACATATACCAGTTTAAAAGAAAGTTAAAAAAAGGAATATTGGAAAGGTATAAGGAGGAGGGTGAACATGATGTTTGGCATTAAAAGGAGTATGTATATAAAATATGTATTGACTGGTCAGACTCATGTGTGTCTTGTTGAGATGTCGGGGGATGTGGGAAGCGGAGCTGTGTTACATGTTGTGTGTGTAGCGGTTGATGGCCGGGGTGTGGGGAATGGAAGTTCACAGGATTGGCTTCTTCCATCCCACTTTTCGGACTATGGGTGGTGTCTGTTGTTGCTGTTGTCTATTGTTTTGTGGTGGTTGTAGTGTTGTTTTGTGGTTGTCTTGTATTGTATAGGTTGTATGGTTTGAAATGAAAAATGAAACTGATACTGATACTTGTTTAGTTTAAGAATAGGGGGCAGGTAACCATACGATTTATTCTTCTTCCTGCTCCTTTTGCCCATGGTAGAACTCTATTTATGATTTTGTATGAAAACTGTATGATTGTATTGCTTCCATGTGGCAAATAAAAATTCTGAATCTAAAAAAAAAAAAAAAAAAAAAGGGCTAAAACTAGTAAAATAGTAATAAAAACATTAAATGTGAAGGGCTAAAACTAGTAAAAGAGTAAAAACAAAAACATTAAATATAGTACAGTATCTCATTACTGTATAACTATAAACACAAGGACTTGTAATGAACGTTCCAGCCGCGGTCGGTTCATCTGTTACACTAAAGTACAGTTTGGCACGTTGCAGCTTCCCTGTGACCATGGACCAATCAGACCGAGCTGTGCTCAAAAAGCCCCGCAGCTCCAGAGATATGAAATCGTCTGGTAAGAAATCTGAATCCTCTTCACTGTATAGCTGGTTGACAAAATATCTGTTACCAATCTTTTATAATCAGATGACTTTAACCCCTTACTGCGTGTGTACAGCTCCCTAACCCCAGTGACCTATGGAGATCGATTGCCCTATTGATGCTTGGCTCTTCCGCTCGTGATCAATGTGTGGTAATAGTGATCAATGGCCTCCATCATTGATAAAGGTCAGGGGGGGTTGCGGGGGGGGGGGGGGGACATCCTCCCGATCTGACTGCTCCCAGTGCTGTGTTGTGTCAACCCTCTCACTGCCACACGACAGCCGGTTAACCCTTTCACTGTGACAATGCAGAAGGTGAGCCCTTTACTATCACACAACCGACGGCGATGCTCCATCATTAGCATCATTAGCTCCGCGGATGGTTAACCTTCTGTCGTGTGGCAGAGAAAGGGTTAAGTTGTGTTACGTTGGAACAGGGTACATTTGCATTTTGCTATGATGCCCCTCCAGCTCATGGAATGAACTCCAACAGTCCTTATTAAAGCTTGAGATTCTCCCCTCTGTTGCAGAGTTTAAAACCATGTCCCTGGGTAAACACATTTTTTCGAATTGATTTGTTATCCTTACTTTTGTCTCGCCTTGTCGTCTTATTGTTATGATTTTATATGCTGTGTGATTTTATATGCCTTTTTTTTCCCCGCGCTTATTTCTGCATGTACACTTGACGTTTCCTTTCGAGTTTAAATAAAGGTTTGAAATGAAAGAATTGTGTCCTCGTCATTCTGTTGTTGGTGCAGAGTTTCGATCGATGTGTTGTGGGTTCCGTTCCGTTCCGTTCTGTTCTGTTCTGTTCTGTTCTGTTCTGTTCTGTTCTGTTCTGTTCTGTTCTGTTCTGTTCCGTTCTGTTCTGTTCTGTTCTGTTCTGTTCTGTTCTGTTCTGCTCTGTTCTGTTCTGTTCTGCTCTGCTCTGCTCTGCTCTGTTCTGTTCTGCTCTGTTCTGCTCTGTTCTGCTCTGTTCTGTTCTGTTCTGTTCTGTTCTGCTCTGTTCTGTTCTGTTCTGTTCTACTCTGCTCTGCTCTGTTCTGTTCTGTTCTGTTCTGTTCTGTTCTGTTCTGCTCTGTTCTGCTCTGTTCTGTTCTGTTCTGTTCTGTTCTGCTCTGTTCTGCTCTGTTCTGTTCTGTTCTGTTCTATTATGTTCCCCTCTGTTCTGCTCTGTTCTGTTCTGTTCTGTTCTGTTCTGTTCTGCTCTGTTCTGTTCTGTTCTGCTCTGTTCTGCTCTGCTCCGTTCCGTTCCAGTGGCCATAGAGGGCTGTTCACCGAGCTCATCGCAGATTCTTCTCCCACAAGCGTATTATATACATTATATATACATATTTAAATAATATACATTGCCATTCTGTAACATCACTTTTAATCTCCACACACGATCCCTTCTGGTTCATTGTCTAAAAAAACCCCCTCCTCAGATTTGCAGAGCGCAACAACATATTGCCTCATTCTGCAGCATCCCTAGGTGGTTATAGTCCATTACTATGTAATGATATTCACGAGCTGAGACGACCATGAGGCCTGTGTGTCTGCGTGTGTTTCGTCCTGTAGAGACGGTGTGTGTGAGACGACCATGAGGCCTGTGTGTCTGTGTGTGTTTCGTCCTGTAGAGACGGTGTGTGTGAGACGACCATGAGGCCTGTGTGTCTGCGTGTGTTTCGTCCTGTAGAGACGGTGTGTGTGAGACGACCATGAGGCCTGTGTGTCTGTGTGTGTTTCGTCCTGTAGAGACGGTGTGTGTGAGACGACCATGAGGCCTGTGTGTCTGTGTGTGTTTCGTCCTGTAGAGACGGTGTGTGTGAGACGGCCATGAGGCCTGTGTGTCTGTGTGTGTTTCGTCCTGTAGAGACGGTGTGTGAGAGACGACCATGAGGCCTGTGTGTCTGTGTGTGTTTCGTCCTGTAGAGACGGTGTGTGTGAGACGGCCATGAGGCCTGTGTGTCTGCGTGTGTTTCGTCCTGTAGAGACGGTGTGTGAGAGACGACCATGAGGCCTGTGTGTCTGTGTGTGTTTCGTCCTGTAGACGGTGTGTGAGAGACGACCATGAGGCCTGTGTGTCTGTGTGTGTTTCGTCCTGTAGACGGTGTGTGTGAGACGACCATGAGGCCTGTGTGTCTGTGTGTGTTTCGTCCTGTAGAGACGGTGTGTGTGAGACGACCATGAGGCCTGTGTGTCTGTGTGTGTTTCGTCCTGTAGAGACGGTGTGTGTGAGACGACCATGAGGCCTGTGTGTCTGTGTGTGTTTCGTCCTGTAGAGACGGTGTGTGAGAGACGACCATGAGGCCTGTGTGTCTGCGTGTGTTTCGTCCTATAGACCAGTGGTTCCCAAAGTCGGGGTCGCGACCCAAAGGTGGGCCGCGAGCAGCCACGGGTGGGCCGCGAGATGATTTAAAAAAAATTATTAATAAAAAAAAAAAAAAAAAAAAAATTATTATTATTTTTTTAATTTTTTAATTTTTTTATTTTAATTTTTTTTGTCAGGCCACTGAACTTAGAAGCAGGCCAGGACAGTGTTTCTAGTTGTATTCTAAAATTCTATTCTATTGTATTCTAAAATGTGACTATATGGTTTTATATTAACTTAATAAATAAACAAAAACGAAAAATCTACTTATTTCAACGAACATTTCAAACTAAATAACAGATTATGCACATAAAACGCTGAAAACAACCGAAGCAACAATAGTATTTTAATGAGGCTATTATTATTATCATTATTATTTTGCAACAAGTTAGCCCTCTCATAAATAGCACATATAAATGAATAACTAACTTGAACTAACTTAATAGGATTGAAGTGATATTTGGCTTAAAAAATCGGTCACCTGACAAAAAAAAAAAAAAAAAAAGCCAGACGATGTGCATTGGGCCCCGGCCTGAAAAGTTTGGGAACCCCTGCTATAGACGGTGTGTGTGAGACGACCATGAGGCCTGTGTGTCTGTGTGTGTTTCGTCCTGTAGAGACGGTGTGTGAGAGACGACCATGAGGCCTGTGTGTCTGCGTGTGTTTCGTCCTGTAGAGACGGTGTGTGTGAGACGACCATGAGGCCTGTGTGTCTGCGTGTGTTTCGTCCTGTAGAGACGGTGTGTGAGAGACGACCATGAGGCCTGTGTGTCTGCGTGTGTTTCGTCCTGTAGAGACGGTGTGTGTGAGACGACCATGAGGCCTGTGTGTCTGCGTGTGTTTCGTCCTGTAGAGACGGTGTGTGTGAGACGACCATGAGGCCTGTGTGTCTGTGTGTGTTTCGTCCTGTAGACGGTGTGTGTGAGACGACCATGAGGCCTGTGTGTCTGCGTGTGTTTCGTCCTGTAGAGACGGTGTGTGTGAGACGACCATGAGGCCTGTGTGTCTGTGTGTTTCGTCCTGTAGAGGCGGTGTGTGTGAGACGACCATGAGGCCTGTGTGTCTGTGTGTGTTTCGTCCTGTAGAGACGGTGTGTGAGAGACGACCATGAGGCCTGTGTGTCTGTGTGTGTTTCGTCCTGTAGAGACGGTGTGTGTGAGACGACCATGAGGCCTGTGTGTCTGTGTGTGTTTCGTCCTGTAGAGACGGTGTGTGAGAGACGACCATGAGGCCTGTGTGTCTGTGTGTGTTTCGTCCTGTAGAGACGGTGTGTGTGAGACGACCATGAGGCCTGTGTGTCTGTGTGTGTTTCGTCCTCTAGACGGTGTGTGTGAGACGACCATGAGGCCTGTGTGTCTGTGTGTGTTTCGTCCTGTAGAGACGGTGTGTGTGAGACTCCTCAGGGCCGCGTGGGCGTGGCCTAATGACCGAGGCGCCGGCGGAGCCCCTGCTGGAGGGACAGAGGTCTGCAGTCTTCTGTGTGGGAGAGGAGGCCTTTGAAGGAATGTCACACTGGTGCCCCCCCCCCGCCCTGGAGGGTAGACGTATGCAGACGGATGCAGGGGCGGACCTTCCTACAGGCGATATAGGCGGTCGCCTAGAGCGCCACCCAGAGGGGGGCGCCAAAAAAAAATAATAATAATAAGGGAAAATGAGCCAAAAATCTAAAACGGTCGGTCGGTCTGAGCCTCAGCTTTAGGTGTTCACAGTCAGAACATGCTAGAGCGCTGTGCATTGATGGGTATCGGTCAAGTGTTTATAGAATTGAGCGTTGAGGAAAGAAAGACTAACGTTAGAGAATCTCGCCTAGTGAATCTCGCCTAGGGCGCCAAATGTGCTAGGTCCGCCCCTGGACGGATGTATATGGAGATGAGTGTGTGTGTGTGTGTGTGTGTGTGTGTGTCTTTGTCTCTGTGTGTTTGTTTGTATGTGTGTGTATGCGTGTGCACGTGTGTGTGTGTCTATGTCTGTGTGTGTCAGGCCACGTGAGCGGATCGGCGCGGGCGTAAAATCCGCTCTTCGCTCTAGACGGCTTGTTCCGCTCCGCTAATCGCTCATGTTGACCCCGCCCCCAAGTCGCTCTCCGCTCGCTCACCGCTCACCTTGAATCGAGCGCTCGGCAGATTGTGTGTGTGTGTCTTAGTCTCTCTGTGTGTGTGTGTGTGTGTGTGTGTGTGTATGCATGTGC
>NC_140183.1:5224815-5229815 GCF_963971535.1 Notolepis coatsorum | reverse complement strand
ACGACCACGGTTTGGTAAATCCCTGTAATAACAGTTTCAGAGAACGAGAGAGAGCGCGCTCAAGCGGCACTATCGCCCCTTTGTTATACAGTGATGCGATTACGTGACAAAGGTCATGAGCGGGACTCAAACCCACGACATGCGGCGTGTAGCCCCTTAGCTCATCATCTTGGCTTTGATTTGGACCAAAGAGTAGCCGCATTTCCATTTAGTCATTTAGCTGAACGCTTTTAGCCAAAGCGATTTACAGGTTCTGTACGACAGGTCAGCAGGAAGGGTAGTACCTAATATAGACATGGTAGATTACTTCGTGGAAGAGTGCATGATAGTAGAGACATATTAGTATAGTAGGTAGTAATATAGGCAAGGAAGATTACTTAGTGGAAGAGTGATTTTATTTGATTTTATTAGAAAACATCAAGGATGCTACACAAAAAAAAGTCAAGACATTGTGGTCCTTGGTCTCAGACAGACGAGCGATACAAAACATGACCACAAATAACCATTTGACAAACTACATAGACATGTACATTTTAAAGGCAGTACAAACGTAGCCACAGACAACACTGTATCAGACAACATTTTCATGCATTTTAAAATCTAGTTTTTGACATTGTCGAGGAGCCATGATTTGACTTTTTTCTTAAAATTGTGTCGGCTACTGATGCATTTTAGCTGTGAAGGTAGCAAATTCCAATTTGCGGCTCCCCAGAATTCAGAAGAGTGCATGATAGTAGAGACATATTAGTATAGTAGTAAGATTATTTACTGTAGTGGAAGAGTGCATAGTAGTAGACACATACTTTTTTCTCTGATCACATGCCTGTTTTATTTCATGTAGCTCTCCCATGCTGTATTGACAAACCATCTGCACCGGCCCGCCGATGCCGTATGTTTAACCCTTCCACTGCTGCACTTTTCTCGTCTGCTTTTACTAGCGCTACTGTAACGAGCTCAGCTAGCCCCGTGTGTGTTAACACGGAGGAATTAACCAGGTTTGACTCCACCTGTTTGGATAATATCCTTGATGCCGTCGCTCCTCTAAAAACCAGGCGCTCCAAACCTAAACCTGAGCCCTGGTTGAACGACAGCACGCGTGAAGCCAGACGAGAGTGCGGGAGGGCTGAAGGACAGTGGAAAAAGGACAAGCTGCAGGTGTCTTTCGACATTCTGAGGGATAGCTGGTGTAGATACTGTATCAGCAAACTGTTAAGGCTGAAAAAACAAAGCATTTTTCTGATATCATTTTAAACAACTGTCACAAGCCTTGTGTTCTTTTTTAAAACGATTAATCATATTCTTGATGTCCCCCAGCCTGTTTGTCTTGACGCTTCCACTGAAACATGTGAGCTTTTTATTCATTTTTTTTATCGAAAAAGTTGCCAACATTAGAGCTAGCACGTCCACCCCTACATGTGACCATTCTACTACTGCCACCTGCCCTGCCACCTTTAGCCAGTTTGAGCCTGTGTCCCTTGCTCAGCTAGAGGAAATTATTACCCATATGAAGCCCTCAGGCTCCCCCCTAGACGTCCTCCCCCCTCACCTTATCAAAGAGGTCAGCAGGGTCATAGGACCAAATGTCCTAACAATCATGAACAACAGCCTTGCAGGTGATATACCTGTACATTTTAAACATGCTGTGGTGCAACCGCTTATTAAAAAGCCTAACCTGGACGTCTCTGTCCTCTCTAATTTTAGGCCTATCTCCAAGCTCCCGTTTTTATCCAAAATGTTGGAAATTTTTTTACTTGTCCAATTAATGTCTTTCCTTGACACACATGGCATTCTGGAGGTCTTCTAATCCGGTTTTAGAGCACTGCACAGTACAGAGACTGCACTCTTAAGAGTTTTTAATGATATCCTTCTGGCCACTGACTCCCTTATCCTCGTTCTTTTAGATCTCACTGCTGCCTTCGACACAGTGGATCACAATATTCTGCTCTCCCGTTTGGAGCACTGGGTTGGCATTAAAGGCTCAGCCCTGGAGTTTTTTTAGATCATACTTGTCTGAGAGAAGTTTTTGTGTTAGCCTGGGCGACGCTGTATCCTCCACAGCACCTCTCCCCTGCGGGGTTCCCCAGGGCTCAATTCTCGGGCCAATTTTATTTGTGTTGTATCTGCTCCCCTTAGGGCCTATACTCCGAAAGCATGGCGTCTCCTTTCACTGCTACGCAGATGACAGCCAGATTTACATGCCATTAAAAAGAAACAATAGCAACCCGGTAAAACCATTATTAGCATGCCTTGATGATGTTAAGGCATGGCTGGCATCAAATTGTCTATGTCTCAATGACAGTAAAACAGCCCTAAAATCCAACCCTAACGTCCTCGTCGTGGGAGGGGGAAGCAGGTGAAGCTGACCAATAGGGCAATGGTAAAACTCATGGGCCAATCCCTCGTGAAGTGGATAATTGGATTACAGAAACATTGAAGAAAAGTAAGAAACCCTACACCGAGATGGAAGCTCTTCAAGCATACGAGCTGAAGAGACTATGAAGATGCATGCTGAAAACCACATGGAGAGGGTGCGTCAGAACCTTCTATCCCCTAGGCGGTCTACCAACGAGTGAAGAGGGGGGCAGATGTGGGGTCAGATCATCACCTACTGGCCGCAAAACTCCAACTCAAGCTGAAGCGCTGTAACAGCCCCACTGACAACAGAGCAAAGTACAACATCCAGCTTTTCCAGGACATAGGAACAACGGAACTATACCAAATCACCCTACAGAACAGGTTCCAAGCCCTGCAAGAACAAGCTCAAAAACCAGTGAAAGAGCACTGGAACAACCTGAAAACCATATGGAAGGAGACATGCCTAGAAGTGGTAGGGAGAAAGAAAACAAGCAACAAACCCTGGATATCCACTGAAACACTGAAAAGAATAGAGGAAAGGAGGGCAAAAAAAGACACAATAAACAAATGCAAAACTCGAGCAAAAAAGGGAGCAGCTCACAGAGACTACGAAGTAGCAAACAAGGAGGTGAAGAAGAGCATCAATCTGAGACGTATCCTCAGGATCTTCTGGCCAAACACAATCACCAACATCAAGCTGTGGGAATGCACCAAGCAAGAATCAGTGGAGGTCCAGCTGACCAGGAGAAAATGGAGCTGGATTGGGAACACACTTCGAAGACACAAAACTGCAATAACCAAACAGGCATTAACCTGGAACCCACAAGGCAAGCGAGGCAGAGGAAGACCCAAAAACACCTGGAGAAGAGACACTGAGCAGGAACTCAAGACGAGGGGACTGATGTGGAAACAGCTGGAGAGGATGGCTCAAGACAGACGGGGGTGGAACCTTTTCATCAATGGCCTATGTTCCGAAAGGAGTAAAAGGCCTAAGTAAGTAAGTAAGTAACTGTCACCAACCTAGGGGTGAAGTTTGATTGTGACCTAAAATTGGACAAGCAGATCAACGCTGTGCCCCCGCCTCGACACTGTGCCCCCGCCTCGCCTCGACACTGTGCCCCCGCCTCGACACTGTGCCCCACCTCGACACTGTGCCCCCGCCTCGACACTGTGCCCCACCTCGACACTGTGCCCCACCTCGACACTGTGCCCCCGCCTCGACACTGTGCCCCGCCTCGACACTGTGCCCCCGCCTCGACACTGTGCCCCACCTCGACACTGTGCCCCACCTCGACACTGTGCCCCACCTCGACACTGTGCCCCGCCTCGACACTGTGCCCCACCTCGACACTGTGCCCCACCTCGACACTGTGCCCCACCTCGACACTGTGCCCCCGCCTCGCCTCCACATTGTGCCCCCGCCTCGACACTGTGCCCCACCTCGACACTGTGCCCCCGCCTCGCCACTGTGCCCCTGCCTCGCCACTGTGTCCCCGCCTCTACACTGTGCCCCCGCCTCAACACTGTGCCCCGCCTCGACACTGTGCCCTCGCCTCGACACTGTGCCCCCGCCTCGACACTGTGCCCCCGCCTCGACACTGTGCCCATGCCTCGACACTGTGCCCCCGCCTCGACACTGTGCCTCCACCTCTACACTGTGCCCTCGCCTCGACACTGTGCCCCACCTCGACACTGTGCCCCCGCCTCGCCACTGTGCCCCTGCCTCGCCACTGTGTCCCCGCCTCTACACTGTGCCCCCCGCCTCAACACTGTGCCCCGCCTCGACACTGTGCCCCCGCCTCGACACTGTGTCCCCGCCTCTACACTGTGCCCCCGCCTCGACACTGTGCCCCCGCCTTGACACTGTGCCCCCGCCTTGACACTGTGCCCCGCCTCGACACTGTGCCCCCGCCTCGACACTGTGCCCCCGCCTCGACACTGTGCCCCCGCCTCGACACTGTGCCCCCGCCTCGCCTCGACACTGTGCCCCCGCCTCGACACTGTGCCCCCGCCTCCACACTGTGCCCCGCCTCGACACTGTGCCCCGCCTCAACACTGTGCCCCGCCTCGACACTGTGCCCCGCCTCGACACTGTGCCCCCGCCTCGACACTGTGCCCTCGCCTCCACACTGTGCCCCCGCCTCGCCACTGTGCCCCCGCCTCGACACTGTGCCTCCGCCTCAACACTGTGCCCCCGCCTCGACACTGTGCCCCCGCCTCGCCACTGTGCCCCGCCTCGACACTGTGCCCCCGCCTCAACACTGTGCCCCACCTCGACACTGTGCCCCCGCCTCGCCACTGTGCCCCTGCCTCGCCACTGTGCCCCCGCCTCGACACTGTGCCCCCGCCTCGACACTGTGCCCCCGCCTCGCCTCGCCACTGTGCCCCCGCCTCGACACTGTGCCCCCGCCTCGACACTGTTCCCCGCCTCCACACTGTGCCCCCGCCTCGCCACTGTGCGCCCGCTCCCCACTTTCAGAGACTGCAGCGTGTCTCTTTGTCATCTCAGAATCAAAGTGAAATCTTTTTTTTTGTGATTTTCTTGAGGTGTAGAATACTAATAACCATTTATCCTTTGTCCCTGCTCCATATATGGGGGGGGGGGGGATCACAGCAAAAGAGCCCCCCTCCTTCCCCCAAGCCTT
>NC_140183.1:5079196-5224615 GCF_963971535.1 Notolepis coatsorum | reverse complement strand
CAGAGCGGACAGAGATGATGCACTGTCTTCAGTCGTGTTTGTGAAACCAATCACATCCATATACGTACAACATTTTGATTAGCTATGAATTAATTAACATAATTTGGGGGGGGGGGGGGCAAAAAACAGCAAATGGAAACATACAATATACAGAACTATATGCATAACTATATATGTCACAATGGAACTCGATGTCCTTTTTTTTTTCTTTTCTTTTTTTACAATTTTGTATAGCCAGAAACGTGTTAATGAGTTGATTTGTCATCGTCTGCCGGTAGATATATCACCCCTGTTGAAAAACACCACAGATACGGAGATACGTCGTTAGTCTTCTCATTTACATGACCGGCAGATCTGACGGAGCCTGTGGGCCACACATTAAATAAATCCAAGACAACGCTTACAAAGACAATCAAGTTTTCTCTCTCTCTCTGTCCCCCTTACATTCTCCCCTCTTCTTCCGTTTCTCTCTCTCCCTCTCTACACAACAACACTGTTACTACACAACAACACTGTTACTACACAACAACACTGTTACTACACCGTCCCTCTACACAACAACACTGTTACTACACCGTCTCTACACAACAACAACAAACACAGGTACAGCAGGATTTCCTGCATTGCCAACGTCAACAGGTCATAGCCTTGTGAATTTGAATGTATTCACACACACACACACACACACACACACACACACACACACACACACACACACACACACACACACACACACACACACACACACACACGATACAATACAATACATATCATCATCGTGGTGAGAACATCATCATCGAAATTGTGTCGTGTGCTAGGTCTCCCAAGAAGCTATTTAAAGCCTGATCACAAACAGAGGCAAACAAAACATACAACATGGATAGGCTTACACACCTACCTACTTACATACGTACAACATAGATACATAAATACAGATAAAATAATATCCCCAAGTATGGTTACTATTTAGAGATATGATTTGAGCCATTTCTCTTTCAGTGATTTTCTGGAGGTGGAGATGGATTTGGACAGTTTCAGACTCTCGTCGAGCTCGTTCCAGATCTGCGGGCCCCTGCGCGCTATACTTAGGCACATTTGAGCTCTCTCCTCTGGCCAAAGATAAGATGCCTATTCCTAGTGTTATGGATGTGCAGTGGACGGCAGACCGGGACGAGCTCAGACAGTCTGTGATTCATGTTATTACACAACTTGATACATCACTCACAGACCAGACAGACAGACAGACAGACAGACAGACAGACAGACAGACAGACAGACAGACAGACAGACAGACAGACAGACAGACAGACAGACAGACAGACAGACAGACAGACAGACAGACAGACAGACAGACAGACAGACAGACAGACAGACAGACAGACAGACAGACAGACAGACAGACAGGGACCAAGATGAGATGATACCTGGCACTAAACCCCTTTACCAAAGTCCCAGATGTTCACTAGCATTTCGTCACAGAGAGAACACATGTAGAACAAATGTATAATTTCAATGTAATTTATATAGAACAAAGAACGTTCAGATCCGTATCCTAATCGAGAGAATAACCCGTGACCGATGTAACACACCCCTACCGCAATATATCCTCTCACAGTGAAGGCCATTGTGATGCTAAATTCATCTAAATAAACACTGGTTTTGACTGCAAGGCATAATAAACAAGAACGCACCTCTCACATTGCCCTGGAAGCCTGCACGCTAGGACACATTTCCCACAATCAACACCATTAGAACAATTGATAATTCAGTTATTGGATAATATGTGTGAATTGACAGTGAATTGTCTATGATAGGAAATACTAATTAGCAGGTTATGCCACCTCACAGGAGGTTGATTATGTTCCAAGAACAGGTGTGCATGCGCATAATACAAATCTACTTGTTTAATTGAACGTGAACACAATTTTCACATACAAGTTTATTCTATCTATAACTTTATCATGGTCAAATGTTCACTGCATTAGAATAAGCTAATTATTCACTTATGTTTGTGTATTTCGACTATTTTCTTTTTTTTTATATCCACTTTTTCTGCTCCTTTTTCTGTGTTTTTTCTCCCATCCCAATTTTTGTCGTCATGCCAATTCCCCCCTCCCCTGTCTTGATCGTTGCTCGCATGTGCCCCCCACTGGTCGGTCGTAGGGAGGGTTGATAGATACTATCACATGTCCCCTCCGATACATGCAGAGTCAGCCAGCCACTTCTTTTCACCTGCCAGCGCGGACTCTCATTGGCGAGGTGTAACGTGTGGGAGGCTCACACTACCTTCACCATATCCCTTCTTTGCTGTGCAGGCGCCCTGACCGACCTGTAGGAGTCGCTGTTTACAACAACCAGATTACCACCCCACCGGCTTCCCTCCCGCTGACTCTGCCAATTGAGTCAGTATGACGGCCGGCCCAAGCCGGAGGCAACGCCGACAGCCGGATTCGATACCGGTGTCTCTCGCGTTGGTGACGAACGCTTAGACCGCTGCGCCACCCAACCGCCATGTATTTTGACTATTTTCAAACCTTTATTTAAACTCAAAGGGAAACTGAAGTCTCTCTCATTTAGTCACGTTGAGTGTAAATACAGAAATAAGAAAAAAAATAAAAAAAGGCATAAAATCACACGGCATATAAAACCATAACAATAAGACAAGTAAGGATAGCAATCAATTAAAACATGTACAACTTGATTGACAAAGGTTGGAGATCAAGGTTTTAATCTCTGCAACAGAGGGGAGGGACCACTGCACCACCGCGCTTTTTAGGGTTATTTTATAGTTAGATTTGAGTTTTTAAATGTACTTTGCGTAGCTTGTCACACAGTGACTGCACGGTGGTGTTGTGGTTAACACTGTTGCCTCACAGCTAGAAGGTTGTGGGTTCGATTCCCGCTTGGGGACCAGGTTGCCGGGTTGCCAGGTGCCCAGATGGGCCCCTCTGTGTGGAGTTTGCATGTTCTCCCCACGTGCTCGCAAGGGTCCCCCCCCCCCCCCCCCCGATAAGAGAAACCCAATGGAAAAACATGCACAACAGATCGCTAACGCTGTCGCGTCCCTGACGAAGACGGACAGGAGCACTTGGATTGGTCCCCGGGCGCGGCCCATGTCTTCTCCCCGCTGCCCTTGGGGGGAAAGGACGATGGGATGGGTCGAGCGCAGAGAGACATTTCATCATAGCAGCTATTATCCAAAGCGCTTTACAATTTATGCCTCACATTCACCCATTCACTCACCAACGGCGAGTACATCTCTATACCATCATCACCCTGCAGGTTGGGCTCCTCTGAGTACATCTCTATACCATCATCACCCTGCAGGTTGGGCTCCTCTGAGTACATCTCTATACCATCATCACCCTGCAGGTTGGGCTCCTCTGAGTACATCTCTATACCATCATCACCCTGCAGGTTGGGCTCCTCTGAGTACATCTCTATACCATCATCACCCTGCAGGTTGGGCTCCTCTGAGTACATCTCTATACCATCATCACCCTGCAGGTTGGGCTCCTCTGAGTACATCTCTATACCATCATCACCCTGCAGGTTGGGCTCCTCTGAGTACATCTCTATACCATCATCACCCTGCAGGTTGGGCTCCCGCTGTAGCCATGGTGAGCTGAGGGTCAGGATGGGAAAGTCTTCAGGGAGCGACCTGTGGACCAACACGTCCAAGAGAGAGAGAGAGAGAGAGAGAGAGAGAGAGAGAGAGAGAGAGAGAGAGAGAGAGAGAGAGAGAGAGAGAGAGAGAGAGAGAGAGAGAGAGAGAGAGAGAGAGTGCAGCCAGCTAGGGTGGAGCATAGAAAGACCAATCATGTCAAGGGTAGACATTTACATTTACATTTAGCTCAACGCTTTTATCCAAAGCGACTTACAGGTTCTGTACGACAAGTCAGCAGGAAGGGCACAACTCTATCAGCTGGGTAACAATGTTCAACTGTTGAAACGTATATATAGACCAGGAAGATTAATTAGTGGAAGAGTGCATGATAGTAGAAGACAGTCATTTTAGCTATTTAAAAGAAAAATATATATTTGGGTGAACTACCCATCGCCCATCCATGTCGACAATCCGAACGTAGACCAGCATCAGGACATGTAACAAGCAGGTATAAATTAATTTAAATTAATTGCATTGTGTGTAGAGCAACTACACAATCACACACAATTCATATAAAACACAAGTTAAAAACAGTTGACTGTGAGGAGGGGGGTTTTGCGGAGCCCAATAGCAAACACAGGAGGAGAGAGAATGGAGCGGTTTAGGGTGTTTTAATAGTATTTCCCCAAGCAGACAGTTTACAGGCCAATACAGGAATGTACAAGTACGTGTTGTAATAGGCGAGAGCTGGTGCACTCCTAGTGCAGCACGGGACAACAGGTACAGGGATGTACGATAGACGAGAGCAGGAGCACTCCTTGTGCAGCACGGGACAACAGGTACAGGGATGTATGATAGACGAGAGCCGGTGCACTCCTTGTGCAGCACGGGACAACAGGTACAGGGATGTACGATAGATGAGAGCCGGTGCACTCCTAGTGCAGCGCGGGACAACAGGTACAGGGATGTACGATAGACGAGGGCTGGTGCACTCCTTGTGCAGCACGGGACAACAGGTACAGGGATGTACGATAGACGAGAGCCGGTGCACTCCTAGTGCAGCACGGGACAACAGGTACAGGGATGTATGATAGACGAGAGCCGGTGCACTCCTTGTGCAGCACGGGACAACAGGTACAGGGATGTATGATAGACGAGAGCCGGTGCACTCCTTGTGCAGCACGGGACAACAGGTACAGGGATGTATGATAGACGAGAGCCGGTGCACTCCTTGTGCAGCACGGGACAACAGGTACAGGGATGTACGATAGACGAGAGCCGGTGCACTCCTAGTGCAGCACGGGACAACAGGTACAGGGATGTACGATAGGTGAGAGCAGGTGCACTCCTAGTGCAGCACGGGACAACAGGTACAGGGATGTACGATAGACGAGAGCCGGTGCACTCCTAGTGAAGCACGGGACAACAGGTACAGGGATGTACGATAGACAAGAGCCGGTGCACTCCGAGTGCAGCACGGGACAACAGGTACAGGGATGTACGATAGACGAGAGCCGGTGCACTCCTAGTGCAGCACGGGACAACAGGTACAGGGATGTACGATAGACGAGAGCCAGTGCACTCCTTGTGCAGCACGGGACAACAGGTACAGGGACGTACGATAGACGAGAGCCGGTGCACTCCTAGTGCAGCACGGGACAACAGGTACAGGGATGTACGATAGACGAGAGCCGGTGCACTCCTAGTGCAGCACGGGACAACAGGTACAGGGACGTACGATAGACGAGAGCCGGTGCACTCCTTGTGCAGCGCGGGACAACAGGTACAGGGATGTACGATAGACGAGAGCCGGTGCACTCCTAGTGCAGCACGGGACAACAGGTACAGGGATGTACGATAGACGAGAGCCGGTGCACTCCTTGTGCAGCACGGGACAACAGGTACAGGGATGTACGATAGACGAGAGCCGGTGCACTCCTTGTGCAGCACGGGACAACAGGTACAGGGATGTACGATAGACGAGGGCCGGTGCACTCCTAGTGCAGCACGGGACAACAGGTACAGGGATGTACGATAGGCGAGAGCAGGAGCACTCCTAGTGCAGCACGGGACAACAGGTACAGGGATGTACGATAGACAAGAGCCGGTGCACTCCTAGTGCAGCACGGGACAACAGGTACAGGGATGTACAATAGACAAGAGCCGGTGCACTCCTTGTGCAGCACGGGACAACAGGTACAGGGATGTACGATAGACGAGAGCCGGTGCACTCCTTGTGCAGCACGGGACAACAGGTACAGGGATGTACGATAGACGAGAGCCGGTGCACTCCTAGTGCAGCGCGGGGTAACAGGTACGTGTTGTAATAGGCGAGAGCAGGAGCACTCCTTGTGCAGCACGGGACGTCCAGGTTGGAGGTGTACTGGAGCGGTGATCCTGGGCACAGAGAGAAACAGATTAGGACAAGGTATATCAACGAGGACAGGGTTGCAAGGCTTTAGGTTCGTCGTCGTACCTAGGTAGCTAGTTTAACATTGCGACGAGGGACGACAGGATCCGTCAGGTGATATAGGGGCTGCTGATGAGGGAATCCCTCACAGCCGCGCTGATTGTTGCTCGTCTGGCAGCGTGGGAATGCTGCAGCAGGAAGCTGCCCATGTATGGGCGCGGCAGGATGGGGGCAGAGGAAGGCCAGAGCCCTGACCATGACATTGACAGATAGAACCATCTTTGTAGTGCCGAAGGATAGGAGTCTGAGGGCGGGGGTGTCGAAAGATTTATTCAACATCAATACACATTAACACTCTGTCTGCTTACTAGCTAACAGGAACTGATTTGCCGACAAGAAAGCAACCAACAATATTGTCCGTGCGGAACCCTTACCCCCAACACATAGTTCCGTGGGTGAATTATGTTGATCCACCACATCTTAACATTATTATGTTGATCTCCAACAACCTTTATCAATCAAGTTGTACATGTTTTAATCGATTGTGTTATCCTTACTTGTCTTATTGTTGTTGTGGTTTGATATGCCTTTATATTTTTTGCTTAACACTGTATGTACACTCAACGACGTGACTGTAAATGAGGGAAACCTCGGTTGCCTTTCGAGTTTAAATGAAATGAAATGGAAGAGCTGACGGATGAAGCTGACTGTTCTGAAACTTTTTTTCACGTCGCGTCGTCAGCAGCAGCCTTGTTGGGCCCGACAGAGGGAGGTGTGAGACAGGGATGCTCTCGCGAGGCCCTTCCTCCGTCTTCCTGCTCGACGCAGGCAAACCGTCCCACAGGACCCATTAGTCAATTACACCTGAGCACCGCTGCTTATTAATATGGGCTGAAGAAGAAATACCTGAGTTCCCAGCATCCAACGCTTCCCCTGTACATCCTGCTTCCTGTGGTATACGCGGTAATGAGCGGAGCACGCGCGGGTGTGTGCGGCAGAGGGTGGAGAGTGCCTTTCAGAAAAAGGACGAATTATTCATTACCCCCCCCCCTTCCCCCCCGATCCTCATGTTCAACAACTCGGGTGCAAACACAGAATTGCAAATTAACTCCCGGAAAAATCGAATTAATTGGACGTCCTCACGGGCTTCTCGTCAAAGTTTTGGGGGCTGATGTGTCAACGATTCCCCGGCTCTCTCTGAACAGCTCTGCGCCGCCACGCGCGCCGAGCAGACGAACACAAACGGCACAGGCACACTGCTAACGAATGAATTTCACGCGCGGCTCCCTCGTGAGATCGCGCGCCTGGTCAGGCACACTGGACCTACAACTTGAGCGCGCGGAAGCGCACCGAGGAAGGCACATTTACATTGGGACAGCTGTAAATGCCTAGTCTATATGCGAAGTCAGTCATTTTAGAATGATGATCAGTGTGACTGTACTCCTGAAAGAGCAGCGTGTAGCCCCAGCAGCAGCAAGAGCTTATTATTATTATTATTATTATTAATATATAAGGTTTCGTCGATAATTCTTTTTTAGACTCTTTTTGTATGACAAATGTGTAAATCTGGTATGTCATAAATGTCTATATGTAGCAGTACTGTCTATCTGTATGTCATGTATGTCATTATGTTATGATGAATTGAAAATAGGGGACCCTGATGTAAACAAGACGAAAGTCTTGTGTGTATTGAGCCGTACTGTATTGTATTGTACCCATTCTGCAATCTGTTAATTAATACAATTTTCAATGAATTCAATCAATCAATCAAAATTTATATTCACCACTATGCATCCATATACATATACATCACAATAGCACTCTGAGACTTGGTTTCCAGATATCGAGTGCATTATAAATCGAATGTATTATTATTATTATTATTATTATTATTATTATTATTATTATTATTATTATTATTATTATTATTATTATTATTAATAGACTTTGGTGACGTCACTTTTTTAAAAGACAAAAGCCCGACTGGTCCCTCCAACTCTCGCCGGGTGTGGTGGCGCGCGCCTATAATCCAAGCTGCTGGGAGGCTGAGGCTGGCGGATCGTTTGAGCTCAGGAGTTCTGAGCTGCAGTGGACTATGACGACCGGGTGTCCGCGCTAAGTTCGGTATCAACGAAAAAATATAGGTCCTGAGGCAGAGCCCCCGAGCAGTTTAGCAGTTGGACGAGCCTGTGAATAGACACTGTAGTCTGTAGGTCAGCCTGAGTAATACAGCGGGACTCAGTCTTTTCATGTTTTTTTTTTTTTTATCATCAAACTTTCCACGTTCACACGTCTGCTTTGCTCAGTCTGACCCGCTCAGGTGGTTTCAATCACTCTCTTGATAAGATATGAGTGACGTGAATAAATAGTGCCTTGGTCCATCCTAACTTAAATCTCCGTCAATGTAAAGACAT
This sequence comes from Notolepis coatsorum, assembly GCF_963971535.1. NCBI lineage: Eukaryota > Metazoa > Chordata > Actinopteri > Aulopiformes > Paralepididae > Notolepis > Notolepis coatsorum. Next base: position 5,216,184 of record NC_140183.1, on the reverse strand, counting down.
ACATTTGGTTATTTATTTTGACAAAAAGATTACAACAAAACAAGACAAAATGGCATGTACATGACTGCCTCCTACTGGATATATGGGGTAAATACAACCCCTTTTCTGAGCACTTTCCAAAGATGTCCAAAGTGGCACCAACAGATTACTGACATTGTCACTGAACGGTGCAAAACTGATACACAAATGCAAATGGTTGAATGAAAACGACCCACTTAACAGTTATTAAACTGTGTTTTTCTTTAAATTGTTGTTGTTTAACAGTACTGTATATTTGCATATCTTGTCTGTCACAAATGGAACAGTACTGTATACCTGTATGTCATAATTAGATTAGATGATTAGATTTGTATATCTGTATGTCATGAATGTCATTATGAATTGAAAATGGGGGACCCTGATGTAAACAAGACGAAAGTCTTTCTCTGGTCTGCATCCCCTTAACAATTGTGTGTATTGAGCTGTACTGTAAATTTGTACCCATTCTGCAATCTGTTTATAAAATGTTCAATCAATCAATGTCATTCTTATTCACCTTTTGCCAGACCTGGAGGGCTGGCCTATAACAGTTAAAGGGGAACTTCACCAAAAATAATGCTTATTTATTTTGCACATGCTCTCACACATCCAAAAACGTTTAACAGGTTTGCACACATTCATTTAGTTTTACATTTATTGAGAGTAAATTAGTTTAAATATGGTCACAAGTGATGTCATCGGGGACATTGCATCCTTGTGTTGTGTTTACATTTACATTTAGCTGACGCTTTTATCCAAAGCGACTTAGAAGTTCTGTACGACAAGTCATCAGGAAGGGCACAAATCTATCAGCTGAGTAACAATGTTCATCAAATTAGTTGTTTTTTTTCTGTTTGTTTTTCATCACGCTATGTTTTGTTTGCAGCGTGTCATGGTGTTGTTTTTTGTCAAGTGCCCCGTGTTTGTCGACATGGTTAAAAATACTTCACTTAGGGCGGTCAGGTGGCGTAGCGGAGATTGCGTTCGTCACCAACGCCGGAGACGCTGGATGGCGTGTCACCAGCTTGGCTGGCCGTTCACACGAATACAATTGGCAGTATTAGAGGGTGGGAAAGCTGGCGGGGTGGGTCCGGGTCGTTGTAAACAGCGACTCCTACAGTTCGGTCGGGGCGCCTGCTCAGTGCGGATAGGATCTAAGGGGGGTAGTGTGATCCTTCCACACGCTACGCCCTCTCAGTGAGAGTCCGCGCTGCCAGGTGAAAAAGAAGCGGTTGATTGGCTGGACGTGTGTCGGAGGAAGCACGTGATAGCCTCCACTCTCCCAGACCGACTGTGGGGGGTAAGTGCGCAGCGACCAGGAAGGGGATTGGGAATTGGCATAACGACTAACATTGGGATGGGAGAAAATCGGAGGAAAAAGGAGGGGGAAAAAGATTAAAAAAAAAAACTTCACTTAGTTGTCAGGATATCACTGGTCATTATTACTATTCTGCATGTCCATGTCTGCTCAGAATAATAATAAACTGTGCCTCGCCACATGGAATGTAAATGGTCTGGGTAATGTCATCAAGAGGAACAAGGTACTTTATAAATTGAAATCCTCCAGGTATGATATAATGTTTTTGCAGGAATGCCATTTGTCATTGGAAGAATCAAAGCGCCAGGGTCACGTGGGCCACGTGTTCTGCAGTGCCGCCGGTACCAGTCAAAGTAGGGGAGTCATTATACTAGTGAACAAACAGCTGCAATTTAAATGTCTGAGAGGGCTCAAAGACGAAGAAGGGAGGATTGTTATTATTTTGGCTGAGATTCAGGGGAAAGTATTTATCCTAGCCAATACATATGCTCCTAATGGGGATGTCCCAAGGTTTTTTACTGACCTGGAATGTAAATTAAATGACATGGGTGACTATCCAATCATATGGGCTGGGGACATGAATATTACTATGGATGCTGTTCTGGATAGGAGTACATGTCACCAACCACTGCTAGACCCCCCAGATCAACCTCCACAGTGGGAGGAATGTGTTCTGCCTTGGGGCTTGTGGATGCTTGGCTTATGCTAAATCCTAAGGGGAGGGACTATACCTTTTTTTCTTCGGTTCACGGTGTATTCTCAAGTTCAAGTTTCAAGTTTCTTTAATAGTTGTCATACAGAAGTACAGAATACTTTCATACAAAATGCTTCTTACTGTTACGCTCCAGAGACTGTGCTAGACAAGATAGTATCAAATAACATAGTATAGCATGTAGTTTAGAAGAAGAAAATGAGGTCACAGTGTTCGGTATAGACATATGTACAATGTTCTGAGTTACCATATAATATACAATATGCAGTGTACTAATGTACAGTACTATATAGTGCAAAGCAGAAATGGGATGAGGTACAATTTAGGTACAATTTACAGTAAGGTGTACGAGTTGTAGTGCAATCCTTCATCAATAAATATAAAGTGTGGGGAGTGGGTGCTACAGTGTGTTTGTTTAAAGTGGGTGTGTGCTATAAAGTGTGTGGAGTGGGTGCTACAGTGTGTTTGTTTAAAGTGAGTGTGTGCGTGTGGATGTGTGTGCTATGTGCGTTTGGTGGTTGTTGTTGTGTAGGGGAGGATCTATGGTGGTTGTTGTTGTGTAGTGTTCATTCATTGTTCGTTTAGCAGCCTGATGGCCTGGGGATAGAAGCTTCTTCTGAGTCTTTCTGTGCTCGCCTTGAGACTCCGGTATCGCTTGCCTGACCGCAGCAGTTCAAAGAGGCAGTTGTTCGGGTGACTGGAGTCTTTAATGATTCTCTTAGCCTTGCCCTTGCAACGCTTGTTGTAAATGTTCTGGAGGGTGGGGAGCCCCCCTCCAATTGTGCGTTCGGCTGAACGTGTCACTCTTTGTAGTCTGCTTCGGTCTTGTGCAGTGCTATTCCCAAACCAGGAGGTGATGTTGCCGGTCAAGATGCTCTCTATTGTACATGAGTAGAAGTTCTTAAGGATCTTCTGACTGACTTGGAACTTCCTTAGGCGCCTGAGGAAGTAGAGGTGTTGTCGTGCCTTCTTCACAACACTGTCAATGTGTGTGGTCCATGTCAAGTCCTCGGATATGTAGGCTCCGAGGTACTTAAAGCTGTTGACTCTCTCAACCGGTGCCCCGTCGATGCTGAGGGGGCTGTAGTCCTTGACCCCCGACCTCCTGAAGTCCACAATCATCTCCTTTGTTTTGCTGACGTTCAGGGAGAGGCTGTTTTCCTGGCACCATCCCGCCAGGACCTTGACCTCTTCCAGGTAGGCCCTCTCGTCATTGGCAGAGATCAGGCCCACCACCACTGTGTCGTCAGCAAATTTGATGATTGTATTGCTACTCCGCTGAGCCACACAGTCGTGTGTGTACAGGGAGTAGAGGAGGGGACTCAGAACACAGCCCTGGGGGGCCCTATGTCTCAAGGCTTGATTCTTTTTTTTATCTCTAAAGACCTGCTCCCATCTACATTGGCCTGTTCAATTGGCAACATTATAGTGTCAGATCATGCAAGGGTGACCCTTGAGCTGCTCCCCATTGACCGTGCAAAGAGGTCCTCTAAATTTAACTTGTCTCTACTGCAGGATATCGACTTTAAAGCCATGCTGAAAAATCAGATTGATATGTATATAGAGACAAATGTTCCGCGGGGGTTGCTTGGGAAGCTCTGAAGGCTTTTGTGAGGGGTCACATAATTCAATATGCATCATATAAGAAAAAGCAGAACGCCAAAAAAATTGGTGATTTAGAAAAAAGGCTGGGAGGGACAGCTTAAAACAAAAAAATATCACCAAATAACCTAAGGCTTGTAACTCAATTAAAGTATGAGTATAATTGTATCCTTTCGCAGAAGGTCGAGTTTGGATTGTTTAGGAAACTTTAGGGCCAGGCAGAATTACTTTGAACCGGGGGACAAAGCCGGGAAGTTGCTGGCCATGTATATTAAACACAAGGAGTCATCATCCACTATTTCAGCTATCCAGGTACAGGGGGGAGCCCTCGTGACTAAGGCTAGTGATATTAACAATGCTTTTAAAGAATTCTACATGGGTCTTTACACTTCCTCTTCCAAGGCGACACAGCAGGAAATTCCTTTATTTTTTTGCGGGCTGGATCTCCCTACATTAGATGCGGGTCAACATGAGTATCTAGACGCCCCAATAACAGAGGATGAAATAGCAGAGGTTATTAGGAAATCGCCGTCCGGTAAAGCGGACGGCAAGATCATAGTTGCAACCTATTGTAGCACCCTGAATATGTTGCTATTATTCAGAAGTGCTGACTTGCCTTTTATCTCCCCTTGGTGCACCAAGATATATTAACTAGTTTCCATTGATATTCCCTCGAACAATGACGCAGGTTTCTCCTTCTCCTACCGGCTGGAATATGGATTATAAACAGTAAACTGGATCATATTCTTCCACCCAGTGCTTCCTGTGGGGCTAGTTGGCGGTACCAGCAGGGGGCGGCGGTGGCAGGCAGAGCGTACGAGAGAGACGGAGAAGGAAGCAAGTCAACTGAGACGGAAGTGGGAGGAACCAGCCTCTTCGGCGTTGAACGTGAACCCAGAAGGACGTGTGTCGTTGAGCCCCGTTGTGGATCACGCGGGTGAACGTATTGAACTTGAGTATATTACGGGTTATACTAGAAATGTGAACGTAGTAGCGTGTTGCATGTTTCCCCACTGAATAACCCTAGTGATACAACGAGTTATCCTAGAAGAAGAGCGGTATAACCAAGTGTTGGTTTATGTTAACGATATTCCCTCTAGTGAGGTGCCCCAGCCAGCGTGGCTTGAAGAGGACCGGTGTTTAGAGGCACCTTGCGTCATTATATGTTGCGGCTAGCAGGAGGGCTGTTTGGGACCCAAAGAGTAGCTTCAGTTAAGGTAGGGCTAGATTATTGCCGCGCGTCTACCCAGCACCGGCCATCAACAACCAGTCTTCGCCGGCGTTCGACGTCTGCTCTGCACCGGCTGTCTTCAGCCCAGCACGGGAGTTCTTCCCGTCCAGCAGAGGTCGCCATCACCCAGCACGCGCTCTCAGCCCGCTACTGCTCCCTCTGCTCCAGCCCCGCTTGCTAGCGCCCGTGACGAGAGCATTCGACGCCATCTTGCTACCCGGACAGTGGTGGCGCGGCGAGGCCGCCATCTTGGTTGAGTACATTAGAGCGTCAGTGCTCAGGATCTTATTGCACAGTACACAGTGTGATGCGGCCTGCGGGTGAAGCTAACGTTGCTAAATACAGTTCATAGGGGTACCCCATAAATATTATATGCCGGCATTAGTATAGGACTTTTGTTTTGGTAAAGTGGGCCCACCTTTTTGATTTCCTTTGAGTGTAATAACGTGTTGGTTCTTTAATAATAATTTCCAATCTAATTAACCCTTCCCCTGCGGGAAGGTTACTGACCAGTGGTGTCATAAGTAAAGCCTTAGAGAGGTATTATCCTTACCATATAATTAAAGCCTGAGAGGTATTATACATGGTACTAACCGAGACGTGGGTGATGAGTTAAGCACATTGGTGTGTCATATAGGTGCCTAACAGGTATTGAGTTACAGCTTGAGTAATAGTAAGATTCCATGCTAATTAAACATGCCATTAAATCATTGTAACTGAACCGTACAATTAACATAAAGAATTAGATGGGGTTCTGTGTGCGTGTCCATTCCTGTGCCCAGTATTAACTCTTTTGGTGTGGGTAACGTTAATACAATTAACCCATTCCTATTCAACCCTTTCCTTTCTACTGTAAGGTTTATAATGTCACTGAGGGAGGGTACTGCTTGCGGGGGGAACTAAGTTATTTATTTACAATTCAGTCACTAGGTGTGGGAGGGTTAAAGGAGTAATTGGGGGAAGTGAGAGCGAGTTGGGGAGTACTGCTGACCGCCCTGCTGCAGGGGAGGAAGACCAGAGTACCAGACCAGGTTGGTAAATCCCGGGCCCCATCCACTCCCACTGCCAGCCTCCAGTTGATGCTCCAGACCCAAAGATGGAGGTGCAGTCAGACGGAGCTCTACTGTGTCTCGCTACCCAGTGGCTGTGCACACCCGTTACCACGAAGCAGGGATAATCCACCCTGCTATCATGCGATCTGAAAACTCTGTTGTGATGTCAGCTGACTTCAAGTTGGTGGAGACTAGGCTTTACAGAAGAGGACAACTGATATGTCAGTAGCATGATATGGGAATACCAGGAGCCTGCTCTTTGTTAAAGTTACTGTCTATATGTTTGTTACATGCGCTCTCACGTAACTCAGTAGCCATTTATACACTTGATGATTATAATAGTTGTGTGTATGTATTTCTGTAGATACTACTGTAGCCTATCATGTCCCACAGCTGTAGAGGAATGTGAATCACTACTGTAACTGAGGGGTACAATTCCCTGACTGTATTGATAAGTATGGTATCATTAAACCACTACCGCTTTATGTACTTTAACTACTGGCCATACAGTACACGATATCTAAATATGATGAACACTTTCCCACAATGAAATCGGGTCCACACAAAGGTAATAATCAAATATTTAATATATAGCAAAAGGTACATATAATAGTTACTATTACATTTATGATTTGAATGCACTTGTAAGGCAAATGAGTACTCGTAGGCAAATCAACACTGAATGTCCAATCTCTGGTTACGCAGGAAGCAAGTATACAACCTGGCTCTTAGGGAATTATAACGATGGCACACTTAATGATTATAGCTGGATATACTGTAGGGGTCCTCCCGGTTGTAAGCCGGTAGGGGGGGTAGGAGAGCCGTCGGCGGTATCCCGTCTGGTCAACGATGTCTAGGGAGACCTCAAGTACAGAAGACAGTGCAGTAGAATCTTGATCCACAGATGAATACACCTTGGCTCTCTTGTAGGCTGTAGCTGTAGCTCCACAATGAAGAAGAAGCGAGGCGACCTCAGTCTGGTCTGAGCGCCGTCTCACCTTGACTCCTTTCGGGGTGGATCCAACACTCACCGGTGTTGGCGATTATCCGCTCCATAAATCAAAGTACCAAAGCAAATATATATTTCATGCCGCATAGGGCTCAGCAGTCGTCGGGTAGGTAATCCAATGTACAGGTCCACTCGGTCCTCGCCTAGAACTCCTCGGATGAAAGCACCACGTGTGGTCTGCCCAACCTGGCTAAGACTCTAGATAACACGAGGAAGCGACGGGGATGCTGCTCACTTTAGAACTCTAACCGCACGATGCACCATACATAATAGACTATTATTACTTAATAGAAATACGGTGCCAAACTCTGACAATTCAGCTATCAATTCGCACGAGGTCTCGATGCTATTCTAAGGCCAAACAGGCCATACTACACCGCACGCGGTATCGTGGGGTGAGGCTTCACGTTCTGTTACTTAGTTGGGTAGAAGGGTAAAGGACTAAGGGATAAGAGGACTTCTACATTTACTTGCGCCATATTTATATGCACGGTGAACAAATAGTGCCACTCTCCTTTCGGTAGCCGTATTCCTGCGCAGAGCCGGGGCTAGTAGGGACATGTTTCGTCGGTACCATTGAACTTGGCTCCAAGGGGCTTGTCTCCTGGCGCCAGGTCCTTGTCCAATAAGAGAATGAACTATTATGGGCTATAGTAGACTAAAGGGATATTCCGTGTATATGTACAAGGAATATACAAGGGATATCAAACGATATACAAATACTATTCAATATATATCCATAAATAAATATATATATTCGGTTTAATCTGATCCTTCACAACAACTACCCACTTTCAAAACCAGTCTCAAAGAGCACCTACGGGAGACTGTAATTCGAAACTGGCCCCTGTAAATGTCCTAACCCAACCCCCTCCAATGTACAGTAAATGTCCTAACCCAGTAATACACAAGACCCTCTTCTTGGGACCAAGTAATATATAAGGTTTCGTCGATAATTCAATATACACCACCCACTCTTTTTTAGACTCTTTTTGTAAATCTGGTATGTCATAAATGTATAGATGTAGCAGTACTGTCTATCTGTATGTCATGTATGTCATATATGTTATGATGAATTGAAAATAGGGGACCCTGATGTAAACAAGACGAAAGTCTTGTGTGTATTGAGCCGTACTGTATTGTACCCATTCTGCAATCTGTTCATTAATAAAATGTTCAATCAATTCAATCAAAATTTATATTCACCACTAGATGCATCCATATACATTGATAGACACCCTCTGAGCAATTTTACGTTGAATAGACGTTTAAAAGACGTCTAAATGGCCCATAGACGTCTAGGCTAAAGTCGGTCTAGAATGGGGTGAAAAGTGAAAGTTTGGTAGACGTCTATTCCAGACGTGTTTTCAACGTCTAAGCTTAGACGTGTTTTGAACGTCTATGTTTAGACGTTGTTTCAACGTCATGACATAGACGTCTAAAATCAGTCTAGAATGGGGTGAAAAGTGAAAGTTTGGTAGACGTCTATTCCAGACGTGTTTTTAACGTCTAAGCTTAGACGTGTTTTGAACGTCTATGTTTAGACGTTGTTTCAACGTCATGACAGACGTCTAAAATCAGTCTAGAATGGGGTGAAAAGTGAAAGTTTGGTAGACGTCTATTCCAGACGTGTTGTTAACGTCTAAGCTTAGACGTTTTTTGAACGTCTATGTTTAGACGTTGTTTCAACGTCATGACATAGACGTCTAAAATCAGTCTAGAATGGGGTGAAAAGTGAAAGTTTGGTAGAAGTCTATTCCAGACGTGTTTTTAACGTCTAAGCTTAGACGTTTTTTGAACGTCTATGTTTAGACGTTGTTTCAACGTCATGACATAGACGTCTAAAATCAGTCTAGAATGGGGTGAAAAGTGAAAGTTTGGTAGACGTCTATTCCAGACGTGTTTTTAACGTCTAAGCTTAGACGTTTTTTGAACGTCTATGTTTAGACGTTGTTTCAACGTCATGACATGGACGTCTACCAAACTTTACATTAAAGCATGAGCGTTGAAAATGCATTGTTTAAACATTAACACATCAATAACATGGAATAGTCAAAAGTTAGCCGTTTTTATAATTTCTTTTTATTTTAAAATACTAAAGGCTGGCCCAACACACATACATAGCAACTGAACATTTTGAAGATTAAAGATAGAGCTGATAGCGGATCTATTTGAGCTAAGGGGCGGCGCAGAGAGGGTTGCATCCTCCCAGTCTTCGGCACTTCGAGACAGCCGGAGAGGCGCAGAGGGGGTCGCATCCTCCCGGTCTTCAGCACGGGACGTCCAACACTCCTGGACAGCCACTGACAGGGAGACAGGACAGGCGTTAATACAACTCACGTGATTGTGATGGGCGGACATAGCAATAGATACAAGTGGTAAGCATTAGTAGGTTACAGCAGTAGGGATGACCCCCGGAAATATTGTGTCTATTACTAGGCTTGCTTAAATTGTGAAGAAATGAGAATATGAATTAAGATTTCTCTTTGCATCTTTGACAGTGAATAACACCATGCTAATAATGACCAAACATTAAAAACTGCCACTGATCTCGTTCAGTACCTTCTTGAGATCATGTGTACAAAAAAGTCTAAGGAAATTAATAAAGGGAATATGATTAAACCGAAGGTTCTGTAGATACAGTACTGAATTCTCCCATCCGGACCAATGCCATTAGAAATATTATAGAATAGGAGGCGTATAAATTACCTTATTATAGCCAATTCGCACATTTATATATATATATATATATATATATATATATATATATATATATATATATATATATATATATATATATATATATATATATATATATATATATATATATATATTACATATATTAGATACATAAATATACTGTAACAGGTTAAGCCTTTGAACATTAAGGCAACTAGGTAAATAAAATATTGCTCCACTTCTACAAGGACATTTGCATATTCTTGGTATCTAGGGACATCTATGGACCTCAGGGAACGTAATCACAGTGTCAGAAATATTGTGTCTATTACTAGGCTTGCTTAAATTGTGAAGAAAGGAGAATATTTTTCTTTGCATCTTTGACAGTGAATAACACCATGCTAATAATGACCAAACATTAAAAACTGCCACTGATCTCGTTCAGTACCTTCTTGAGATCATGTGTACAAAAAAAATCTAAGGAAATTAATAAAGGGAAGATGATTAAACCGAAGGTTCTGTAGATACAGTACTGAATTCTCCCATCCGGACCAATGCCATTCGAAATATTATTATAGAATAGGAGGCGTATAAATTACCTTATTATAGCCAATTCGCACATTTATATATATATTTACATAAATATACTGTAACAGGTTAAGCCTTTGAACATTAAGGCAACTTAAAGGAACACTCCCAACATTTTGGGAAATTAGCTTATTAAACATCTTCCCTGGAGTTAGACATGCATGCATTGCATTAGGCTTAGGGAACACCTGGACCGTTAGCCTAGCTTAGCTTCATCCGTGGAAGTAGGTGCTACATTAAGCCTAGTTCCCAACAGTCATGAAATACAATACCTCTCCTATCTCTCCTCTGCTCTCTGCCTCTAGACATTTTTTAAATTCCGTTATCCGTTCCAACATACACGGTAGAGGGCAGTCTCCTTAAAGGCCCTCTTGTCTCGTAGACCACCCCCTTTTAAATTAAAACGGGACATGACTGCATTTGTCATGAGTCTCTAAGAGAAAGTCATGACATTAATAATTCAAGCAATTCAACAAGTGACTAGTCAAAACAAATACAAATTGAAGGGAAAGGCTGTACTATGACTACAAGTGTATCACCAGTTTCATAAAACCCCTTCCTCCCATTGTTTTTTGTTGCATGATGATCATGAACACATTTATTATGCATTGTATTTTTTGTTTAAATGTCAACATCATCTGTCCATCCTCAGTACATTTACTATAGACCACCGTAACACTTCCGGGATTCTGAAATCAGGGAGGAGATTGCGGGGGGGTCAAATGAATGAATGTGGACGAGAGCCGTGATGTAAGTGGTTGCCGATACGGCTGTGGGGGTGCTAGAGACATGATCGAATAGACGTTTATGCGCCTCGCTCTCCTGAACACGGCGTGACCCATAACTAATCGATCAGAACTAAATCGGCAGAGAAAAAGCTCATTTTAAAGCACCTATTCCGCATGGACATGCGCAGAGTGCCCATGGAGTCTGGACGACGCGAGATGACGCTCGAATGAATGTGGACTGTTCCATCAGAGGGGGGAGCTTCGATGGTCATGTAAGTGGCTACAGACCGCTGCACTTAAATATAAACATTAGTCTACCTGTAGACTCAATGAGGTAATTGTAGATGTCGCCATAAGACACGTCTGGCCATTTAGTGGGATAATTTTCTCATTATCCTGTTCGGCTGAAAGGACATTGGCCACCGAAGCTCCGCCCTCTGATGGAACAGTCCACATTCATTCGTGCGTCATCTCGCGTCGTCCAGACTCCATGGGCACTCTGCGCATGTCCATGCGGAATAGGTGCTTTAAAATGGGCTTTTTCTCTGCCGATTTAGTTCTGATCGATTAGTTATGGGTCACGCCGTGTTCAGGAGAGCGAGGCGCATAAACGTCTATTCGATCATGTCTCTAGCACCCCCACAGCCGTATCGGCAACCACTTCCATCACGGCTCTCGTCCACATCCATTCATTTGACCCCCCCGCAATCTCCTCCCTGATTTCAATGTAACGCGGAAGTGTAGTGGTCTATCAATATAATATACGCGTCTGACTTCATCTGGTCTTTCCAAACATAAACACAGAAAGTGAGAATGCATGCCTGCCTGCCTCAACCTGCATCTTTGTACATGCATATAAATACCTGTCCATCATCTTGTTAGTGCAGTCGCGGACACTCTTTCGCCCGATCCCCGTCAATGTGGATATCTGAATAAGAAAAAACCAAATGACATGTATATTAATGTAACATCATGTACAATACAATTTAAATCCTTTGAACATATGAGTCAGTAATCCCTATCCTAGGAAAAGATTTAAAAGTCACCATTTCAACGCCTCCTCTGTCTGGCAGGGGTGTATGTCGACCCTCCCATCCGGATGAATTTCTTTGTGGAGTTTTTTTATATCATCCTTGATTTCCAGGAGGGTCTCCATCACTTTTCTCTGGAACCCTGATATAAATGACAATTATTAGTTAAATGTAGTGAAAACATTCCGTACTTCAAATAACCGCAAATATTGTGCAAAACAACTCAAACCGTTTGTGACTGAGGGCGTTTTAATGTATTCTCCCATACTTCACAAAGGAATAAACTCAAATTACATGCTAAGATTTTATCACTGTTAGTTGTTGAAACAACGGTCACCAGTGTCTAGGCATTTTTACCCAACTGTAAGAATGTTTACACAAGCAATAACTTATAATATGGTAAATTCTATTTATAATCTTAGTCTTTTCAGGCAGAGGAAATTTGTCTCTCCTGGGAGTGGGCCTTGTCTGGGGTACATCTGAAACAAGTACAGAATATTTCTGTGACAAGCTACAGAAGCTTCAATACACGGGTGCGTTTATGGGGGACGCTGATGTAAACAAGACAAAAGTCTTTCTCTGGTCTGCATGCCCTTAACAATTGTATGTATTGAGCTGTACTGTACCCATTCTGCAATATGTTAATAAAGTTTTAAATCAATCAATCAATAAATAGCATTTTTATGAAACTATTGTATATTTGTATGTCTCTAAATGTTTTGATGAATTGAAAATAGAAGACCCTTATGTAAAAAAGCCGAAGGTCTTTTTCTAGTCTTCATCCTCCAGTCCACTGTTGTTGTATTGAGCTGTACTGTATTGTACCCATTCTGCAATCGTTAATAACGTTTTCATTCATTCAATCATTCAGCCGGCAACAGAATAATTTTGATTGACAGTCGAGTCTGCCAATTACGTCACATCGCTTGCACCCGCCCTGCTGTTCTTAGCACCAATCGGCAAGCGCTATGCGTTTTTTACTTTCCTGAAAGTCCTCCATTGATTTTGATGAGAGCTCAGCTCAACGACAATTTTCATAGCACCACGACATTGTGTCGCACTGTACAGCCTTGGTTGTAGGCTAAAGTTTTACAATTTTTTTTATCCAATTTGTATTGATTAATTTAGGAGTGAAATGCGAATGAAGGTTGAAATCACTACTCACAACGTTGCTCCCAGATATTATTTTTCACTCGCAACGGCCAAATTAATAGGCAATTTGCGATCATCTCGTCGCAGTGTACAGCCCTGCAAACATTAGAGCTGCTACGTCAGCCATCAAATGTTACAGCTAACACTAGTTGCGTTAATCAACGCAACTAATACCAACAGCAGTGGAAACAAGAGATGGTGGGATGATGTCACAATTTACCAGCTCTGGTGTAGAACCAGTTCTCATCATTAGGGGCCAGCTCCTTGTGTTTAGCCAGCGTGACCAGGTCCACCCAGTCTGGCACCTTCAGCTTTCCTGACCTGGTGACAGAAGAAATGTATCATAACTGTGGAATATGCTTTTTTATATTCTTTTAATAGTGTGACTGTCACACCCTTGGAGGAAATTAATTAAGTCAACTCACTTTTTCAGGAAGGCCGCCAGGGCACGAACAAACTCCTGTTGGTTCACTTCTTTCACTGACGCCCGGCATCTGGACACATGCAACAGAGCGTTACATTTTAAATAGGGATTAACATAAGTATTTGACCTCTAGAGTCTAGACTAACGTACAAGTGTCTTCTCAATACAAGTATATTCGATTTAGTTACACAGGATATTGGCAGCAGGTCACAGCATAATTTAAGCTGCAGTTGCCATATCTGACATTGAAAATGGGGGACCCTGATGTAAACAAGACGCAAGTCTTTCTCTGGTCTGCATCCCCTTAACAATTGTGCCCCGAGTGAGAGGTTCGAAGGGTCAAAGTGGGTATCAAACAGGAGGGAAGACTGTCAAGTTTTAAACTGTGGATATACCAAACAGAGAAGGTAAAGACGACTTTGAACTGTTGAACAGTAATCCAAAGCTATTTTATTGCACTGTAAAATATAGATATATTTTAATCTATTCTATTCTACAATTTTATTGCACTGCACTATTGCACTATTTTACTCTGTCTATTTTATCTTACTCTTTTTATTGTTGTCTATTTAAAACTGAATCAAACCATAAACAAGGTGGCCTGTTGGGATGTTAGATCCTAATGTGATAAACTGTGATTTATGCCGTATGTCTTTTTTCTGTTGTGAAGCACTTTGAGCTGGTTTCTGTATGAAAGGTGCTATACAAATAAAGTATATTATTATTATTATTGAGCTGTACTGTACCCATTCTGCAATCTGTTAATAAAGTTTTCAATCAATCAATGACATGGTGTGAGCGACACATATTCCCGATTCATAAAAGGGACTAACGTTGTTAGCTAAACATGGGCTAAATAAGATAACTGTGAGGGGTACACTTGCAAGATCTCCTATTCCGTAGCCACTTGGTCGTTATTCCCATAGATATCTATAGAACTATGTATATCTATGGTTATTCCTACCGGCGAGATATGCGACAGTATGTTACACAGCTAGTGTCAGACTGGGGCTTACGTTAGCATATGCTAACATGATAGCCTAGCTTTGAGACTAGCGCGGTTAATACCATGAACATAAACAATCTGAGGCTAAATAATACAGCCTATGATGGCCACAACAATGCGCAGATTTTAATAAAATCGTGACAGTATTCCTAATTGTACACTATTCTACATAAGAGCAGCTAGCTAGCAGGCCTCAACGCGGTAGCATAGGGGCAGCCATCACTGAAATGATCGTAGTGTGTGTGCAACATGTAAGATCTAACCATTTTTTATAGAAATACAAGCGCGTACACTCGTATGAACCAACTACACATGCCATTAGATATATAGTAGTCAACCCGGTTACGTTTCGAGAGGGAATAGTTAATGGACTTGGCCACATTTTATTAAAATAATAGAGACACTGAGACAGACATTACCTTGCTTGTGGTGTGGACAGCGCGAACTTCGGCGAAGGGTGGAACAACGGGGTTTCCAACCCGTGTTGAAACGGGCAACTCTCGTGCGATTACGCGAGACTTCGGCGTTGGTTGCCCCCTCCCTCTCAGCACCACTCATTGATTGATTGATTGATTGATTGATTGATTGATTGATTGATTGATTGATTGATTGATTGATTGATTGATTGAAAAGTTTATTAACAGATTGCAGAATGGGTACACAGTACAACTCAATACACACAATTGTTAAGGGGATGCAGACCAGAGAAAGACTTTCATCTTGTTTACATCAGGGTCCCACATTTTCAATTCATCATAATTCATAACATAATATGATATGACATACATTTTTTTTATTTTACCTTTATTTTACCAGGTAGTCACTTGAGATCAAAGATCTCTTTTTCGAGCAAGACCTGGCCAAAATGGCAGCAAAACAAAAACAAACATACAAATACACAAAACACAGACAGAGACATAAAAGGCAAAGTGAATGGGATTGGGGGAGATTGGATTTATGACATACCAGATTTACAAATACAGTACTGTTTGTGATACAAAAAGAGTTAAAAAAAAGAAAAAAAAGAAGAGAGTATATACATTTGACGAAGAGACTGTACATTGTATAGGAGGTGGGGTGGGGGGGTTGGGTAGGTGGGGTGGGGGAGGCGGACTGTACATTGGAGGTGGTTGGGTGGGGCGGGGGTGGGTAGGCGCGGGGAGGGGGGGGGTAACTGTACATTGGATTATTGACGAAACCTTACTAGGTCCAAGAAGAGGGTCTTGTGTATTACTGGGTTAGGACATTTACTGTACATTGGAGGGGGTTGGGTTAGGATATTTACAGGGGCCAGTTTCGAATTGCAGTCTCCCGTAGGTGCTCCTTGAGAGTGGTTTTAAAAGTGGGTAGTGATTCACATTCCTTTACAGCTGTGGGTAGGGCGTTCCACATATTATGCACATATTCTTGAGGATACTACATATATGCAGTGAAAGGGTTAACATACTGTGTATTGTCGCAGTGAAAGGGTTAACCGTTTGGTAGTGTGGCAGTGAAAGGGTTAGCAATTGTGTGTATTGAGCTGTACTGTACTGTCCCCATTATGCAATCTGTTAATAAAAAATTTCAATCAAGGCTAGGCTAAATTCGGTCTAGAATGGGGTGAAAAGTGAAAGTTTGGTAGACGTCTATTCTAGACGTGTTTTGAACGTCTAAGCTTAGACGTGTTTTGAACGTCTAAGCTTAGACGTTGTTTCAACGTCGTGACATAGACGTCTAAAATCAGTCTAGAATGGGGTGAAAAGTGAAAGTTTGGTAGACGTCTATTCTAGACGTGTTTTGAGCGTCTAAGCTTAGACGTGTTTTGAACGTCTAAGCTTAGACGTTGTTTCAACGTCATGACATAGACGTCTAAAATCAGTCTAGAATGGGGTGAAAAGTGAATGTTTGGTAGACGTCTATTCTAGACGTGTTTTCAACGTTGTTTCAACGTCATGACATAGACGTCTAAAATCAGTCTAAAGTGGGGTGAAAAGTGAAAGTTTGGTAGACGTCTATTCTAGACGTGTTTTGAACGTCTAAGCTTAGACGTGTTTTGAACGTCTAAGCTTAGACGTTGTTTCAACGTCATGACATAGACGTCTAAAATCAGTCTAAAGTGGGGTGAAAAGTGAAAGTTTGGTAGACGTCTAAGCTTAGACGTTTAAACAATGTCTAAAATGGGGTGAAAAGTGAAAGTTAGGTAGACGTCTAAGCTTAGACAAGATTCTCCTGGGCTAAATGAGAGCTATGGATACACACACACACACACACACACACACACACACACACACACACACACACACACACACAAGAACGGTCAGACATGTTATTTAATCATGCAGGATTTTCAAAACCTCTCTCAAGGGACACCTACGGGAGACTGCAATTCAACACTGGCCCCTTTAAATATCCTAACCCAACCCCCTCCAATGTACAGTCATTTACCTAGTATGGTTTTGTCAATAGTCCAATGTACAATTTTGTTTGTTTGTACAGTGTCCCCCCCCCCCCCCCCTCAATGTACAGTTTTGCCAATGTACAGTCATTTACCTAGTATGGTTTTGTCAATAGTCCAATGTACAATTTTGTTTGTTTGTACAGTGTCTCCCCCCCCCCCCCTCAATGTACAGTTGTGCTTGTTTATACAGTGTGCCCCCCCCCCCAACCACCTCCAATGTAGATTACCCAGTATGGTTGTCAATATCCCAGTGTACCCACCCCCCCCCCACCCAACCTCCTCCAATGTACAGTTTCTACGTCAAATGTATATACTCCCTTTTCCTGACTCCTTCTGTATCACAAACAGTACTGTATTTGCAAATCTGGTATGTCATAAATGTATAGATGTAGCAGTACTGACTATCTGTATGTCATGTATGTCATATATGTCCTGATGAATTGAAAATGGGGGACCCTGATGTAAACAAGACGAAAGTCTTTCTCTGGTCTGCATCCCCTTAACAATTGTGTGTATTGAGCTGTAATGTATTGTACCCATTCTGCAATCTGTTAATAAAGTTTTCAATCAATCAATTCAATCAGTCAGGTTTCCCAGCAGTGCACTATCAGCGCCACCTGCTGATCAAATGGCAAGCCATCTGCACAGCAGACTCACGGGCTTTCCCCATTACAATCACCTCGCTAAATTCACGCCCCTCAGGACATCTGGGTCACTGAGATTCTGAGATTCTGTGCATATTGATAATATTTTCAGATATGAATGCATTGAAATAATATACTTAGTGCATAGTTTAAAATACGTCTTAGCTTAGACAAGATTATCCTGGTCTGAATGCGAGCGATGGATAGACGTCACATAAAATCTTCGAAAATATCGTGCTCATATATTTGTAGGTGCGTTTGCAGGATGCCTCTGTCCATATTGATAATATTTTCAGATGTGAATGCATTGAAATAATATACTTAGTACATAGTTTAAAATACGTCTCCAAAAAAACACGATTTGGCCCGGTTATACGAGAGCTATGAAAAACGCTTGGTTGAAAAGACGGCTTTTGCTCACTGGGCATATACATATACATCACAATAGCACTCTGAGACTTGGTTTCCAGATATCGAGTGCATTATAAATCGAATGTATTATTATTATTATTAATAGACTTAGGTGACGTCACTTTTTTTTAAAGACAAAAGCCCGACTGGTCCCTCCAACTCTCGCCGGGTGTGGTGGCGCGCACCTATAATCCAAGCTGCTGGGAGGCTGAGGCTGGCGGATCGTTTGAGCTCAGGAGTTCTGAGCTGCAGTGGACTATGACGACCGGGTGTCCGCGCTAAATTAGGTATCGATAAAAAAAATAAGTCCAGATCACCCGTGCCGTTTAGTAGTCGGACGAGCCTGTGAATAGACACTGTAGTCTGTAGGTCAGCCTGAGTAATACAGCGGGACGCAGTCTTTTCATGTTTTTTTTTTTATAATTTTTTTTATCAAACTTTCTACGTTCACACTGCATGCTTTGCTCAGTCTGACCCGCTCAGGTGGTTTCAATCACTCTCTTGATAATATATGAGTGACGTCACGTGAATAAATAGTGCCTTGGTCCATCCTAACTTAAATCTCCGTCAATGTAAAGACATACATTTGGTTATTTATTTTGACAAAAAGATTACAACAAAACAAGACAAAATGGCATGTACATGACTGCCTCCTACTGGATATATGGGGTAAATACAACCCCTTTTCTGAGCACTTTCCAAAGACGTCCAAAGTAGCACCAACAGATTACTGACATTGTCACTGAACGGTGCAAAACTGATACACAAATGCAAATGGTTGAATGAAAACGACCCACTTAACAGTTATTAAACTGTGTTTTTCTTTAAATTATTGCTGTTTAACAGTACTGTATATTTGCATATCTTGTCTGTCACAAATGGAACAGTACTGTAATACCTGTATGTCATAATTAGATTAGATTATTAGATTTGTATATCTGTATGTCATGAATGTCATTATGAATTGAAAATGGGGGACCCTGATGTAAACAAGACGAAAGTCTTTCTCTGGTCTGCATTCCCTTAACAATTGTGTGTATTGAGCCGTACTGTATTTTACCCATTCTGCAATCTGCATGTTAATGAAATGTTCAATCAATCAATGACATTCTTATTCGCCTGTCGGGGCCAATCAGGCCTACCCCGGAAGTAGGAACAGTTGCGGAACAGCTACAGGCGACCTGGAAGGCCGGCATATAACAGTTAAAGGGGAACTTCACCAAAAATAATGCTTATTTATTTTGCACATGCTCTCACACATCCAAAAACGTTTAACAGGTTTGCACACATTCATTTAGTTTTACATTTATTGAGAGTAAATTAGTTTAAATATGGTCACAAGTGATGTCATCTGGGACATTGCATCCTTGTGTTGTGTTTACATTTACATTTAGCTGCTACGCTTTTATCCAAAGCGACTTAGAAGTTCTGTACGACAAGTCATCAGGAAGGGCACAAATCAGGACGGGCACAAATCAGGACGGGCACAAATCAGGAAGGGCACAAATCAGGAAGGGCACAAATCAGGAAGGGCACAAATCTATTTGTTTTTCATCACTGAGAATAGGCGGCTTCTCCTTGAGGCGACCCTCTTCTTGGGACCAAGTAATATATAAGGTTTCGTCGATAATTCAATATACAGTTACCCCCCCCCCCACTCTTTTTTAGACTCTTTTTGTATCACAAACAGTACTGTATTTGTAAATCTGGTATGTCATAAATGTCTATATGTAGCAGTACTGTCTATCTGTATGTCATGTATGTCATATATGTTATGATGAATTGAAAATAGGGGACCCTGATGTAAACAAGACGAAAGTCTTGTGTGTATTGAGCCGTACTGTATTGTACCCATTCTGCAATCTGTTAATTAATACAAATTTCAATCAATTCAATCAATCAATCAAAATTTATATTCACCACTAGATGCCATCATATACATTGATAGACATATACATCACAATAGCACTCTGAGACTTGGTTTCCAGATATCGAGTGCATTATAAATCGAATGTATTATTATTATTAATAGACTTTGGTGACGTCACTTTCTTAAAAGACAAAAGCCCGACTGGTCCCTCCACCTCTCGCCGGGTGTGGTGGCGCGCGCCTATAATCCAAGCTGCTGGGAGGCTGAGGCTGGCGGATCGTTTGAGCTCAGGAGTTCTGAGCTGCAGTGGACTATGACGACCGGGTGTCCGCGCTAAGTTCGGTATCGATATGGTTCTCCTGGGGGAGCCCGGGACCACCAGGTCGCCTAAACGAAAAAAAATAAGTTCTCAGCGAAGGGCTTAGTAGTCGGACGAGCCTGTGAATAGACTCTGTAGCTCAGCCTGAGTAATACAGCGGGACGCAGTCTTTTCATGATTTTTTTTTATCAAACTTTTACGCCACACAGTTTCCACGTTCACACTGCATGCTTTGCTCAGTCTGACCCGCTCAGGTGGTTTTCAATCACTCTCTTGATAAGATATGATGTGAGTGATGACGTGAATAAATAGTGCCTTGGTCCATCCTAACTTAAATCTCCAAAAGACAAAATGGCATGTACATGACTGCCTCCTACTGGATATCTGGGGTAAATACAACCCCTTTTCTGAGCAAGACGTCCAAAGTAGGCATTGTTTGAATGAATGAATGAATGAAAACTTTATTTAACAGATTGCAGAATGGGTACAATACAGTACGGCTCAATACATACAATTGTTAAGGGGATGCAGACCTGAGAAAGACGTTTGTCTTGTTTCCATCAGGGTCCCCCATTTTCAATTCATATAGACATTTATGACATACACAACATACATGACATTTATGGCATAGGGACATATAGGTATTTAGTACTGATACATTTGTGACATAGGCGGTATTCAAATATACAGTACTGTTACCCCTAGATCCTGACAGAGTATATACATATGATGGGGAGGGGACTGTACATTAGGAGGGGGTGGGTGGGTGGGAGGGAAATATACATACGGCGGGGAGGGAATATATACATGCGGTGGGGAGGAGACTGTCTATTAGGAGGTGGTGGGGGTTTTGGGCATTTACGGTGGCCAGTTTCGAATTGCAGCCTCCCGTAGGTGCTCTTTAAGGGCGGTTTTGAATGTGGGCAGGGATTCACATTCCTTTACAGCTTTGGGTAGGGCGTTCCACATTGTTGTGGCATAATTGCGGAACGTGTTTAGTCCCTTGTTTGAGCCGAATCTGGGTTTAACATGATTTGTTGAGCTTCCTCTGGTGTAGTGGTTGTGGTATTCACCAACAGATTACTGACATTGTCACCAGGGGTGCAAAACTGATACACAAATGCAAATGGTTGAATGAAAACGACCCACTTAACAGTTATTAAACTGTGTTTTTCTTTAAATTGTTGCTGTTTAACAGTACTGTATATTTGCATATCTTGTCTGTCACAAATGGAACAGTACTGTATACCTGTATGTCATAATTAGATTAGATGATTAGATTTGACTGTATGTCATGAATGTCATTATGAATTGAAAATGGGGGACCCTGATGTAAACCAGACGCAAGTCTTTCTCTGGTCTGCATCCCCTTAACAATTGTGTGTATTGAGCCGTACTGTATTGTACCCATTCTGCAATCTGTTAATAAAATGTTCAATCAATCAATGTCATTCTTATTCACCTTTTGCCAGACCTGGAAGGCTGGCCTCTATAACAGTTAAAGGGGAACTTCACCAAAAATAATGCTTATTTATTTTGCATATGCTCTCACACATCCAAAAACGTTTAACAGGTTTGCACACATTCATTTAGTTTTACATTTATTGAGAGTAAATTAGTTTGAATATGGTCACAAGTGATGTCATCGGGGACATTGCATCCTTGTGTTGTGTTTACATTTACATTTAGCTGACGCTTTTATCCAAAGCGACTTAGAAGTTCTGTACGACAAGTCATCAGGAAGGGCACAACTCTATCAGCTGAGTAACAATGTTCATCAAATTAGTTTTTTTTTCCCCGTTTGTTTTTCATCACGCTATGTTTTGTTTGCAGCGTGTCATGGTGTTTATTATTGTTGTTGGCTGGCGGGGTGGGTCCGGGTCGTTGTAAACAGCGACTCCTACAGTTCGGTCGGGGCGCCTGCTCAGCGCGGATAGGATCTAAGGGGGGTAGTGTGATCCTTCCACACGTTACACCCTCTCAGTGAGGGTCCACGCTGCCAGGTGAAAAAGAAGCGGTTGATTGGCTAGACGTGTGTCGGAGGAAGCACGTGGTAGCCTCCACTCTCCCAGACCGACTGTGGGGGGTAAGTGCGCAGCGACCAGGAAGGGGATTGGGAATTGGCATAACGACTAACATTGGGATGGGAGAAAATCGGAGGAAAAAGGAGGGGGAAAAAGATAAAAAAAAAATAAAAAAACGTCACTTAGTTGTCAGGATATCACTGGTCATTATTACTATTCTGCATGTCCATGTCTGCTCAGAATAATAATAAACTGTGCCTCGCCACATGGAATGTAAATGGTCTTCTGGGTAATGTCATCAAGAGGAACAAGGTACTTTATAAATTGAAATCCTCCAGGTATGATATAATGTTTTTGCAGGAATGCCATTTGTCATTGGAAGAATCAAAGCGCCAGGGTCACGTGGGCCACGTGTTCTGCAGTGCCGCCGGTACCAGTCAAAGTAGGGGAGTCATTATACTAGTGAACAAACAGCTGCAATTTAAATGTCTGAGAGAGCTCAAAGATGAAGAAGGGAGGATTGTTATTATTTTGGCTGAGATTCAGGGGAAAGTATTTATCCTAGCCAATACATATGCTCCTAATGGGGATGTCCCAAGGTTTTTTACTGACCTGGAATGTAAATTAAATGACATGGGTGACTATCCAATCATATGGGCTGGGGACATGAATATTACTATGGATGCTGTTCTGGATAGGAGTACATGTCACCAACCACTGCTAGACCCCCCAGATCAACCTCCACAGTGGGAGGAATGTGTTCTGCCTTGGGGCTTGTGGATGCTTGGCTTATGCTAAATCCTAAGGGGAGGGACTATACCTTTTTTTCTTCGGTTCACGGTGTATTCTCAAGGCTTGATTCTTTTTTTTTATCTCTAAAGACCTGCTCCCATCTACATTGGCCTGTTCAATTGGCAACATTATAGTGTCAGATCATGCAAGGGTGACCCTTGAGCTGCTCCCCATTGACCGTGCAAAGAGGTCCTCTAGATTTAACTTGTCTCTACTGCAGGATATCGACTTTAAAGCCATGCTGAAAAATCAGATTGATATGTATATAGAGACAAATGTTCCGCGGGGGTTGCTTGGGAAGCTCTGAAGGCTTTTGTGAGGGGTCACATAATTCAATATGCATCATATAAGAAAAAGCAGAACGCCAAAAAAATTGGTGATTTAGAAAAAAGGCTGGGAGGGACAGCTTAAAACAAAAAAATATCACCAAATAACCTAAGGCTTGTAACTCAATTAAAGTATGAGTATAATTGTATCCTTTCGCAGAAGGTCGAGTTTGGATTGTTTAGGAAACTTTAGGGCCAGGCAGAATTACTTTGAATCAGGGGACAAAGCCGGGAAGTTGCTGGCCAGGTATATTAAACACAAGGAGTCATCATCCACTATTTCGGCTATCCAGGTACAGGGGGGAGCCCTCATGACTAAGGCTAGTGATATTAACAATGCTTTTAAAGAATTCTACATGGGTCTTTACACTTCCTCTTCCAAGGCGACACAGCAGGAAATTCCTTTATTTTTTAGCGGGCTGGATCTCCCTACATTAGATGCGGGTCAACATGAGTATCTAGACGCCCCAATAACAGAGGATGAAATAGCAGAGGTTATTAGGAAATCGCCGTCCGGTAAAGCGGACGGCAAGATCATAGTTGCAACCTATTGTAGCACCCTGAATATGTTGCTATTATTCAGAAGTGCTGACTTGCCTTTTATCTCCCCTTGGTCTCCCACCGGCTGTCTTCAGCCCAGCACGGGAGTTCTTCCCGTCCAGCAGAGGTCGCCATCACCCAGCACGCGCTCTCAGCCCGCTACTGCTCCCTCTGCTCCAGCCCCGCTTGCTAGCGCCCGTGACGAGAGCGTTCAACGCCATCTTGCTACCCGGACAGTGGTGGTGCGGCGAGGCCGCCATCTTGGTTGAGTACATTAGAGCGTCAGTGCTCAGGATCTTATTGCACAGTACACAGTGTGATGCGGCCTGCGGGTGAAGCTAACGTTGCTAAATACAGTTCATAGGGGTACCCCATAAACATTATATGCCGGCATTAGTATAGGACTTTTGTTTTGGTAAAGTGGGCCCACCTTTTTGATTTCCTTTGAGTGTAATAACGTGTTGGTTCTTTAATAATAATTTCCCATCTAATTAACCCTTCCCCTGCGGGAAGGTTACTGACCAGTGGTGTCATAAGTAAAGCCTTAGAGAGGTATTATCCTTACCATATAATTAAAGCCTGAGAGGTATTATACATGGTACTAACCGAGACGTGGGTGATGAGTTAAGCACATTGGTGTGTCATATAGGTATATCAAAGCAGGGTAGCCGGACCAGCACTCACAGGTTCAATGTTTTTTATTGGCAGCCTGAATCAAAGCAGACATGTTTCGGACAATGTCCTTCATCAGTGGTATGGCTAGCACTGGAAATGCATTCAAGGTGATGGTTAAATACACCTGGCAGGTAAATGACACGGCAGGAAATGACATCACAACGCAGGTGTGCCTATGCAATATGACTAAATGAATGACCTATCAAATAGAGTCCAATCATAATTTATACATATGTATAGATATATCTATATCTATCATCAATAAATATTTATAAACAATACAATACAAAACGAAACAAAACAAAATTACCAGAAACGTGATAACATAATAGCATGCCCTTTAATTTATAGGGCTAATTGAGCCACTTTACTTAATTTAATTAATTAATTTCAAATTATCCATAGGGCATCTTTGTGAATCATGCCTCTAGTTTGGCAACAAACAACATCTTTAATCAGACCAGAAATAACAATGTGGGAGTAAGGAGGTTAAAGGAAACAGGTTAAGACGTTTTCTTCATTCATACCTTTAGGTTCGATACAATTGAACAGGTGGATATAATAACATTCACGTTGCAGCAGCAGCTTGTGTCTGTCTCCACCTCGCGCTGGCCTGAGTACTAACTCTAGTCCCATATATTTGAGGTCGTTGACGGTATGCTTACACTTAGAGAAATGTCGAGCTACCGATGACTTGACATCTAAATTCCTCACAGCACATTTGTGTTCACTTATTCTTGATTTAAAGGCTCTCGTTGTTTTGCCCACATAGGAAAAATTACAAGGACATTTTAGCAAATACACCAGATTGGACGAATTACACGTAATCCGTCCTTTGACTGAGATATTTTTCCCAGTTTAATTAATAAAATGTTCAATCAAAATTTATATTCACCACTAGATGCATCCATATACATTGATAGACATATACATATACATCACAATAGCACTCTGAGACTTGGTTTCCAGATATCGAGTGCATTATAAATCGAATGCATTATTATTATTAATGGACTTTGGTGACGTCACTTTTTTAAAAGACAAAAGCCCGACTGGTCCCTCCAACTCTCGCCGGGTGTGGTGGCGCGCGCCTATAATCCAAGCTGCTGGGAGGCTGAGGCTGGCGGATCGTTTGAGCTCAGGAGTTCTGAGCTGCAGTGGACTATGACGACCGGGTGTCCGCGCTAAGTTCGGTATCGATAAAAAAAATAAGTCAGGCCTGCCTCGTGCCGTTTGGTAGTCGGACGAGCCTGTGAATAGACACTGTAGGTCAGCCTGAGTAATGTTTTTTTTTTTTTTTTTATCAAACTTTCTACGTTCACAGTACACTGCATGCTTTGCTCAGTCTGACCCGCTCATAGTGCCTACTATCCGTTAACATGGGAGCGGAACGTGAAGAGGCAGCCGCCCGCCCGTCCGTCCGTGTTCATTCGTCAGTGACTTGAGCCCGTGCCGTCACTCCGAGCGCGCGCGTCGTCGCCGGCTGCGTGAATATTAAAGGCAACCAACTTGTGTTCAGCTTTTCGTTCAGCGTTTCTCTGATTGGCCACACGGCCAATCAATCAATCCACTAGCACACGCCCTTGCGGCGCGGCAGAAGCGCTGGTCGAACCAGCGGTGTTCTGTTGTGTGACTGTACTACAGCGGTGTTCTGTTGTGTGACTGTACTAAACTCTTCCACCACATGACCGACATGTGTGCTCCCCGGCTCTCTGAACAGAGGAGGCGCCGCGCGCGCCGAGCAGATGACCACAAACACTCCGAGCGCGCGCGTCGTTAATAAGAGCGTTTCAATCAGTCGCAGCAGAACTCTGGCAAGTTGACATGATTTAGTAGTAACTCTTACACAATAACTCACCCAACCCGCAGACGCAGAGCCCTCTTCACTTCACACTGCGATTTATAAATCAATCAATTTATTTATTTATTAATCATTCAATGTGTAGAAGTTTTTTTTCTCTCTTCCCCATGCATTGGGGTATAAATAAGATAAGATATTCCTTTATTCATCCCCTTGGGGGAAATGCAGGCGTCATATAGCAGCACGGGGGGGGAGGGGAGGTACAGGTATGGTAATGGTAGAAGACATAAATATGGGCAATAGAACTATACTAGTGAAGAAATTGAATATACTATAATAGAAATACTTTATTTATCCCGAGGGAAGTTCAGGAAATAAAAAAAAATAAGCAGTGTAAACAATAATATTGTTATAACCAACCAATATAACCAACTTTGAATATGAGCAGGTGAAGCGTGTAATCACAGGTGCAGCAGATGAGGGTCTGTGTGGTTAAATAGCGCTGAAGCTAAGAGGATATCCCTCCAAGGTCTCTCTCCTCCCATTCAAGGTGAGGAGGGATAACTGCAAATAAACATCGTAATTGCTCAGCTGGGTGAGAATTTGCTTCTTCCGACTGACCGGCTTCATTATCATGCAGCTTATTAAATAATAAATAATAAATGTTAAGCTTATTTCAAAGGCATTTATTACATGGTATAGCAGTAGAGAGAACAGGAGATGAGAAACGGGAGATATGCAGCAAAGCATTCATACCTACTGTACTATCAACCTTCGCCATACTAAGCAACCAGGACCCCCCCCCCCCCCTAAAAATAATTATAGTTTTTAAATACTTAATTATATTCAATTTTTTTTCCTATCATTGTGTAAAGGGCCATTTTTCTTTGGTGATGAGGGAAGAGAAAGTCCAGGACCCAAATCCACGATAACCTGTTGTGTCTGAATATACCTGCATACAACCCCTCATATACTTGCTTGTACACCTGGCTGCACATAACCTTAGCTCTGTATGAAAGCATGCACAATAATGTTGTATATACCAGCATAATATACCTTGGGCCTCCTGAAAGGCGCTATATAAATTTAAGATATTATTTTTATTATTATATATATTTATTCTCACCGCATATATATATCCACACCTATCTGAACATACCTGCACATAGTCTTTTACTATATCGAGCCCATCTGTACATATCCTAATCTTACTAGTTATGCTGCTGGCCAGTATGACTACTACCATGCTGTCTTTATACCTGTATCACTGCACATATTAATACTACACCTCTGTACATACATTTGATTAGCACCATTACTCAGTAGAACTCATTTAGATATTTTGTACCCAGTTTAATCACCTGTACATTGTATATTGCTGTTGCACTTTACTGTTACATTTGCACTCTGGTTGGATGCCAAACTTATTTTCATTGTGCTGTACTTGTGCTGTATGATGACAATACATTTTAATCTAATCTAGTTGGTTTTAAATACCCCCCTTGAATTAGGGGGTGTTTCATGGTGTGGGACCAGGTGTTTCATGGCGTGGGACCAGGTATTTCCCAGGTGTTTCATGGCGTGGGACCAGGTATTTCCCAGGTGTTTCATGGTGTGGGAACAGGTAATTCTAATAATCATCATGAGATATTTGTGTTGTTCATAATGGGAGATCATTAACATCCATGTAAGAACCAATATCCACATTTAGC
The DNA here is from genome assembly GCF_963971535.1 of Notolepis coatsorum. Lineage (NCBI taxonomy): Eukaryota > Metazoa > Chordata > Actinopteri > Aulopiformes > Paralepididae > Notolepis > Notolepis coatsorum. The sequence continues at coordinate 5,188,080 of NC_140183.1, read as the reverse complement.
CAATCAAAATGATTCAAAACATCCAACTATATTTACTCCTTTTTTCACAGTTACCTGGTTATTTAAGTAAGTCTGCTTCTAGAGGTTAAATAGTTACCTGGTTATTTAGGTAAATCTGCTTCTAGAGGTTAAATAGTTACCTGGTTATTTAGGTACATCTGCTTCTAGAGGTTAAATAGTTACCTGGTTAGGTAAGTATGCTTCTAAACAGTTACCTGGTTATTTAGGTAAGTCTGCTTCTAAACAGTTACCTGGTTATTTAGGTAAGTTTGCTTCTAGAGGTTAAAGGTTGTCATTATTGTCAGGATGCAAACGGCCCCACATGGCGGCACAAGCTCAGAGCTGCACTCCTCATGGCAACAGTAATCCTAATACGCCATCTAGTGTTCTGTAAATGTATTACAAATCATAAATATATTCAACCATTCAAATGTTTTGTCTAGGAGTGATAAAGTATTAATTACATTACATTTACATTCAGTCATTTTAGCTGAGGCTTTTATCCAAAGAGACTTACCAGTTCTGTACAACAAAGGGTCCGTAAGATTGTTTGTCAAACAGTGTTGAACTTGGGGGCTACAGAGTGCATAGCAGCATCACAGTAGGTAGTAATAACATAGCAGTATCATAGTAGTTATATACTATATATATACATAATAATATAGGCACAGTAGGTTCCTTAGTAGCAGAGGGCGTAACAGTAAAAGACAGTACGAAGGTTAGAATTATATATTTTTTTCTTTCTTTCTTCATTTCATTGATTGAAGAAGTATGTTTTTAGTCAACAGCAGAGGAATGGGTGGGTTTCGGCAGTCGATCCTGACTGTGGTGGGAAGTTCATTCCACCGCTGTGGAGCGAGGACCGAGAATAGCCTGCTTCTCTTGGAAGACCCCCCAGGAGCTCAGACAGGAGTGGGTCTGAGGCGGGTTTAAATACTGGCATCCAGTAAAAAAAAAACTCAACTACACTCTTGCAAACTTAGAAAGTTCCAAACATTTATTTTACAAAAATAGACATAAATACAATCTCCAAGTATTAAATACATACATGTATATATTTTCTATACAAATATAATCTGTGTACTATGCTGTATAAAAGAAGTCCATCACACCACACACCACCAACGTCACCACTGGGCTTAAAACCACAGCCCAGCTACAATGTATTGGTGATTTCTACTAGAGTATGTTTTGTCTTATTGTAGTACGACCCAGGCTGACATGTTGGACCCAGGCTCAGTACAATATACCACGGCTGACATGTTGGACCCAGGCTCACCACAATATACCACGGCTGACATGTTGGACCCAGGCTCACCACAATATACCACGGCTGACATGTTGGACCCAGGCTCACCACAATATAGCACGGCTGACATGTTGGACCCAGGCCAGAATCCAGGCCATAAGGTTAGTCTGTGGTGGAGTGACGCAGAGGGCTGCCTGGCAGGCGGTCTGCACGGGGCGGTCAGGGCGGGGCGGTCTGCACGGGGCGGTCAGCGCGGGCGGTCACAGCACTAATCGGTACTTGCAGGCGAACATGATCCAGACGGCGCAGGCGTTCTCCGGGTAGACAAACACCCGGACGCGGACCGCCAGCCGCACCTGGTCTCCACGGCAACCGACGATCTCCTCACAGAACGGAGACCTGCAGAGATAACAACATCAACGTGATCAACAACAACCAAGTGGCCATATTCACACAGTGGCCATTTTGCTCTTATGTCATAAATCAAATCAAATTAAATTATTATTATTTGTATTATTTGACTATAGACCCTACTGTTGTGGTTGTCACACCAGGCAGGGAGGCTGTGTGCTGGAGAGCGTGAATGCAAGTCTTGTGGCTAGCTTCTGATTGATGGCGAGCTAGCACCCTTTTCCCATTACTGCCACACTGTAATTTCCTGTGGCATACGTTGCAAAAACACACACCTGGCTCTTTTAGTTTTTTGCACCATGAACTAAAAGGCTTGTTATCATACAAACAAGGGACTAAACACGTTTAGCAATTATGCCACAACAATGTGGAAGGCCCTACCCACAGCCGTAAAAATAATTTGAATCCTATTCCCTACCCACATTCAAAACCGCTCTCAAAGAGCACCTACGGGAGGCTGCCATTCTAAACTGGCCACCGTAAAAATGTCCAAACTGCCCGCCCCCCCCCAAACCCCTCCTAATGGACAGTCTCCTCCCCACTGTATGTATTTATTTTCTCCCACCCATCCATCCCCTCCTAATGTACACTCTCCTCCCCATCATATGTATATATTCTCCGTCAGGATCTATGGGTAACAGTACTGTATATTTGCATAATCATATATGTCACAAATGTAACAGTACTATATACCTGTATGTCATGTATGTGCCTATGTCATAAATGTCATGATGTCATGTATGTTGTGTATGTCATAAATGTCACTATGAATTGAAAATGGGGGACCCTGATGTAAACAAGACAAATGTCTTTCTCTGGTCTGCATCCCCTTAACAATTGTGTGTATTGAGCCGTACTGTATCAACGTGTGAGAAATAAGTTTTGTTTGGGTTTTGTCCGCTAAAGTAGGCCTAGGGCCCGTGTCGACCGGGGACGTTTTATGAGTTGTCAGCTCCTTTCTGCCATTCATTTCTATGCTACAGACGCGACAGGCGCGCTCCTTTTCCCAGCGCCGCGCCTCGCGTTTTAGCGCTCTCGGCGGCCAGCGTTTTTGAGCAGAGCGCTCCCAACGCCTAAAGTTGAAACTAGTTCAACTTTTGGAGAGGAGCGGCGCTCATCAAGGTAACTTTTTTCGACCGACCAATCAATGTGGCGAACCCTAACGCAAGGTCTCCCCCCTCACCTGAGGCAGGTGGCGAAGGCCCTAACCCTAACCCAAGGTCTCCCCCCTCACCTGAGGCAGGTGGCGAAGGCCCTAACCCAAGGTCTGCCCCTCACCTGAGGCAGGTGGCGAAGGCCCTCCGGGCGTTGCGGTGCAGGAAGTGGATGGGGAAGCCCTTGAAGGTGTGTCCGTCCGGTACGGCCCTCCTCACCGCGTCCTGGAACTCCTCGTTGCCGCAGGACACGCCCGTACAGCGGTCCAGCTCGTAGGACGCCAGCGCAGAGGACAGCAGGTAGGACAGGTGGTCGTCCCAGACTGTAGCCAGCTCCAGGTCCTGAAGGAGTAGAAGGTTCAGAGAGTAGAATGTTCAGAGTAGAAGGTTCAGAGTAGAAGGTTCAGAGAGTAGAAGGTTCAGAGTAGAAGGTTCAGAGTAGAAGGTTCAGAGAGTAGAAGGTTCAGAGTAGAAGGTTCAGAGTAGAAGGTTCAGAGAGTAGAAGGTTCAGAGTAGAAGGTTCAGAGTAGAAGGTTCAGAGAGTAGAAGGTTCAGAGTAGAAGGTTCAGAGTAGAAGGTTCAGAGTAGAAGGTTCAGAGTAGAAGGTTCAGAGTAGAAGGTTCAGAGTAGAAGGTTCAGAGTAGAAGGTTCAGAGAGTAGAAGGTTCAGAGTAGAAGGTTCAGAGTAGAAGGTTCAGAGTAGAAGGTTCAGAGTAGAAGGTTCAGAGTAGAAGGTTCAGAGAGTAGAAGGTTCAGAGAGTAGAAGGTTCAGAGTAGAAGGTTCAGAGAGTAGAAGGTTCAGAGTAGAAGGTTCAGAGTAGAAGGTTCAGAGTAGAAGGTTCAGAGTAGAAGGTTCAGAGTAGAAGGTTCAGAGAGTAGAAGGTTCAGAGTAGAAGGTTCAGAGTAGAAGGTTCAGAGAGTAGAAGGTTCAGAGAGTAGAAGGTTCAGAGTAGAAGGTTCAGAGTAGAAGGTTCAGAGTAGAAGGTTCAGAGTAGAAGGTTCAGAGAGTAGAAGGTTCAGAGTAGAAGGTTCAGAGAGTAGAAGGTTCAGAGTAGAAGGTTCAGAGTAGAAGGTTCAGAGTAGAAGGTTCAGAGTAGAAGGTTCAGAGTAGAAGGTTCAGAGTAGAAGGTTCAGAGTAGAAGGTTCAGAGTAGAAGGTTCAGAGTAGAAGGTTCAGAGAGTAGAAGGTTCAGAGTAGAAGGTTCAGAGTAGAAGGTTCAGAGTAGAAGGTTCAGAGAGTAGAAGGTTCAGAGAGTAGAAGGTTCAGAGTAGAAGGTTCAGAGTAGAAGGTTCAGAGTAGAAGGTTCAGAGAGTAGAAGGTTCAGAGTAGAAGGTTCAGAGAGTAGAAGGTTCAGAGTAGAAGGTTCAGAGTAGAAGGTTCAGAGTAGAAGGTTCAGAGTAGAAGGTTCAGAGAGTAGAAGGTTCAGAGTAGAAGGTTCAGAGTAGAAGGTTCAGAGTAGAAGGTTCAGAGTAGAAGGTTCAGAGTAGAAGGTTCAGAGTAGAAGGTTCAGAGTAGAAGGTTCAGAGTAGAAGGTTCAGAGTAGAAGGTTCAGAGTAGAAGGTTCAGAGTAGAAGGTTCAGAGTAGAAGGTTCAGAGTAGAAGGTTCAGAGTAGAAGGTTCAGAGAGTAGAAGGTTCAGAGTAGAAGGTTCAGAGTAGAAGGTTCAGAGTAGAAGGTTCAGAGTAGAAGGTTCAGATAGTAGAAGGTTCAGAGTAGAAGGTTCAGAGTAGAAGGTTCAGAGAGTAGAAGGTTCAGAGTAGAAGGTTCAGAGTAGAAGGTTCAGAGTAGAAGGTTCAGAGAGTAGAAGGTTCAGAGTAGAAGGTTCAGAGTAGAAGGTTCAGAGTAGAAGGTTCAGAGTAGAAGGTTCAGAGTAGAAGGTTCAGAGTAGAAGGTTCAGAGTAGAAGGTTCAGAGAGTAGAAGGTTCAGAGAGTAGAAGGTTCAGAGTAGAAGGTTCAGAGTAGAAGGTTCAGAGAGTAGAAGGTTCAGAGTAGAAGGTTCAGAGAGTAGAAGGTTCAGAGTAGAAGGTTCAGAGTAGAAGGTTCAGAGTAGAAGGTTCAGAGTAGAAGGTTCAGAGTAGAAGGTTCAGAGAGTAGAAGGTTCAGAGTAGAAGGTTCAGAGTAGAAGGTTCAGAGTAGAAGGTTCAGAGTAGAAGGTTCAGAGTAGAAGGTTCAGAGAGTAGAAGGTTCAGAGAGTAGAAGGTTCAGAGTAGAAGGTTCAGAGTAGAAGGTTCAGAGAGTAGAAGGTTCAGAGTAGAAGGTTCAGAGAGTAGAAGGTTCAGAGTAGAAGGTTCAGAGTAGAAGGTTCAGAGAGTAGAAGGTTCAGAGTAGAAGGTTCAGAGTAGAAGGTTCAGAGTAGAAGGTTCAGAGTAGAAGGTTCAGAGTAGAAGGTTCAGAGTAGAAGGTTCAGAGTAGAAGGTTCAGAGTAGAAGGTTCAGAGTAGAAGGTTCAGAGAGTAGAAGGTTCAGAGTAGAAGGTTCAGAGTAGAAGGTTCAGAGTAGAAGGTTCAGAGTAGAAGGTTCAGAGTAGAAGGTTCAGAGAGTAGAAGGTTCAGAGAGTAGAAGGTTCAGAGTAGAAGGTTCAGAGTAGAAGGTTCAGAGTAGAAGGTTCAGAGAGTAGAAGGTTCAGAGTAGAAGGTTCAGAGTAGAAGGTTCAGAGTAGAAGGTTCAGAGTAGAAGGTTCAGAGTAGAAGGTTCAGAGAGTAGAAGGTTCAGAGTAGAAGGTTCAGAGTAGAAGGTTCAGAGTAGAAGGTTCAGAGTAGAAGGTTCAGAGTAGAAGGTTCAGAGTAGAAGGTTCAGAGTAGAAGGTTCAGAGAGTAGAAGGTTCAGAGTAGAAGGTTCAGAGAGTAGAAGGTTCAGAGTAGAAGGTTCAGAGTAGAAGGTTCAGAGTAGAAGGTTCAGAGAGTAGAAGGTTCAGAGTAGAAGGTTCAGAGTAGAAGGTTCAGAGTAGAAGGTTCAGAGTAGAAGGTTCAGAGAGTAGAAGGTTCAGAGTAGAAGGTTCAGAGAGTAGAAGGTTCAGAGTAGAAGGTTCAGAGTAGAAGGTTCAGAGTAGAAGGTTCAGAGAGTAGAAGGTTCAGAGAGTAGAAGGTTCAGAGAGTAGAAGGTTCAGAGTAGAAGGTTCAGAGTAGAAGGTTCAGAGTAGAAGGTTCAGAGTAGAAGGTTCAGAGAGTAGAAGGTTCAGAGTAGAAGGTTCAGAGTAGAAGGTTCAGAGTAGAAGATTCAGAGTAGAAGGTTCAGAGAGTAGAAGGTTCAGAGTAGAAGGTTCAGAGTAGAAGGTTCAGAGTAGAAGGTTCAGAGAGTAGAAGGTTCAGAGTAGAAGGTTCAGAGTAGAAGGTTCAGAGAGTAGAAGGTTCAGAGTAGAAGGTTCAGAGTAGAAGGTTCAGAGAGTAGAAGGTTCAGAGTAGAAGGTTCAGAGTAGAAGGTTCAGAGTAGAAGGTTCAGAGAGTAGAAGGTTCAGAGTAGAAGGTTCAGAGTAGAAGGTTCAGAGAGTAGAAGGTTCAGAGTAGAAGGTTCAGAGTAGAAGGTTCAGAGTAGAAGGTTCAGAGAGTAGAAGGTTCAGAGTAGAAGGTTCAGAGAGTAGAAGGTTCAGAGAGTAGAAGGTTCAGAGTAGAAGGTTCAGAGAGTAGAAGGTTCAGAGAGTAGAAGGTTCAGAGTAGAAGGTTCAGAGTAGAAGGTTCAGAGTAGAAGGTTCAGAGTAGAAGGTTCAGAGAGTAGAAGGTTCAGAGTAGAAGGTTCAGAGTAGAAGGTTCAGAGTAGAAGGTTCAGAGAGTAGAAGGTTCAGAGTAGAAGGTTCAGAGTAGAAGGTTCAGAGAGTAGAAGGTTCAGAGTAGAAGGTTCAGAGTAGAAGGTTCAGAGTAGAAGGTTCAGAGTAGAAGGTTCAGAGAGTAGAAGGTTCAGAGTAGAAGGTTCAGAGTAGAAGGTTCAGAGAGTAGAAGGTTCAGAGTAGAAGGTTCAGAGTAGAAGGTTCAGAGAGTAGAAGGTTCAGAGTAGAAGGTTCAGAGTAGAAGGTTCAGAGTAGAAGGTTCAGAGAGTAGAAGGTTCAGAGAGTAGAAGGTTCAGAGTAGAAGGTTCAGAGAGTAGAAGGTTCAGAGTAGAAGGTTCAGAGTAGAAGGTTCAGAGTAGAAGGTTCAGAGTAGAAGGTTCAGAGTAGAAGGTTCAGAGTAGAAGGTTCAGAGTAGAAGGTTCAGAGTAGAAGGTTCAGAGAGTAGAAGGTTCAGAGTAGAAGGTTCAGAGTAGAAGGTTCAGAGAGTAGAAGGTTCAGAGTAGAAGGTTCAGAGTAGAAGGTTCAGAGTAGAAGGTTCAGAGAGTAGAAGGTTCAGAGAGTAGAAGGTTCAGAGTAGAAGGTTCAGAGTAGAAGGTTCAGAGTAGAAGGTTCAGTTCAGTCTGTTCCTGTGTTCATCCACTCAACCAACGCATGGCGGCCAATAACGAGCAATTAATGTGTTAATCTGGTTTCTGGCTTTGCTAGTGAATTAGGGCTGAGCCCAAACGTTCAAACGTTCTGACCTTCGTTCGTTACGTTGGCGTTGGAATCTTAATCAATGGGTTCAAACCTCCGCTTTTATTAAATAATAGTTTACACAGAAAATATATATCAGAATGTGATACATATATCAGAATATCACAGTACTATGTCATTTGAAAGTCACGCGCGAACACGGGTCACAACAGTGTAGTCGGGATGAGGAGGGGTCACCGTCATACATTATCAGGAAATTAATCAATCATGCGAAAAAGAGAGAGTTGAGTGAGTCACACTCACCTGTCTTATTTCATAATACAACGTTTGGATTAAACCAAGTGTATGCAGTGATGCTGAACTTCCCAGCGGAACACAAGTTAGTTAAAGGGGAGATGAAGCGTTGAACAATATGAGCCTAGTTTGTTTGTTGTGTACCTTGGGTAAGACAGGGTCCTATAATCAAATGTGAAATCCTGCTTATTTGTCTGAAAACTAAAATGTAATTTCCCCCGTTTTGGCCATTTTGATGGTGACGTCACGGTGATTGTTTGGGCTGGCTCAAAGAAAGTAGCACTGCGTCGCGTGAAATCACTGCGCCCCAGACAGCAGTGGTTCGGCAAAAAATAGTTCAGAGTATATCAACGGAAATGTCTAATTCAATTATTTTTTTTATTTCTCCACGTTGGTAAATACACCGGTCACAACATGTTTACAGGAACGTTTTGGAGTTGTATTTTGATTGTATTTGGAGTGTATTTCGTGACTGTTGGGAACTAGGCTAAATGTGTAACCTACTTCCAGTGAATGACGCTAAGCTAGGCTAACGGTGCGGCTGTTCCCTAAGCCTAATGCATGCACAGAGACGAAAAAGGGTATGTATCGTCTTGTCTAACTCCAGGGTAGATGGCAAATAAGCAAATTTCCCAAAATGTTGGGAGTGTTCCTTCAAGATAGCAGGAGCTGTCGGCCAACAAAGATGTTGTTTCAATGTATTCACAAAGGATTACCATCCAAATGATATTGAAGCATCCCGTGACCAGTAACTAACCGCAGCAATATGCGCTACGTTATGCGTAAATGTGCGCTATGTGCCTAAAGTCAAGACTCGACAGGACTGAACCAGAGCACAGGAGCACATTTTTTTGCATGATTAAAAATGAAGGTTCGAACGTCCGTTCGAAAAAACCCGGGCGAAGTTTGAATCCCCAAAACAGGCTTCAGGGACAGCTCTATAGTGAATAGTTCCATGTTCCAAGAAATATCGGTTGAACCTTCCTCACCCATGGAACCAACGGCTGAATTATAATTGGGTGGTGTTCCCCTTCGTCACACACAGCAGAGTAACCTTCAGGTCATCACACACAGCAGAGATACGTAGCAGTGGTGTAACGTTACCTTCCTGTGCTCAGACACCAGGCAGCGCATCTCCAGCTCCAGCTGGTTACTGGCAGCGGCAGGCTCCAGGGTGGGGGCGCAGAGCAGAGGCAGAGGGGGCAGAGAGGTGGTGGAGCCTGGGGTACACACGGACTGCAGTGCCTCCTCGCTCATGCCCTTCCAGCGAGACTGGTTCTGAAGGGTAAGAACCAGAAAAATTACAGCTTTTATCCAAGGGCACTTTACCCGTTCACACACCAACGGCGGAGGTGACCATGCTGCTCATCGAGAGCAGTTAGGGGTGGGGATGGCCGATATTATCGGCCGATATTGGCATTAAAATGTGATATTGGAAATTATCGGTTTTCAATTATTTATTTTTTTTACATTTATTTAACCTTTATTTACCCAGGCAAGCAAGTAAGAACAAATTATTAGGGATGGTTGATATTGGCTTTTTTACCGATATACCGATATTGTCCAACTCTTAATTTCCGATACCGATATCAACCGATACCGATATATGCAGGGTTTCCCCCCCCCCCCCCCCCCCCCCCAAAAAATGGAATAATTTCAGGTAATTAACATTACATATGTCTTGTTGTGGAATTAACATAACATTATGCATACTTTTGACAATAAATAAAATCAGAATTTGTTCTTACTTGCTTGCTTGGGTAAATAAAGGTTATAGAAATGTAAAAAAAAAATTTTTTTTAAATATATATATATTTTTTTTAAACCAATACCGATATTTTCCGATATCACATTTTTATGCCAATATCGGCCGATAATATCGGTAGGCCGATAATATCGGACATCTCTACAAATTATGATTTTATTTATTGTCAAAAGTATGCATAATGTTGTGTTAATTCCACGACAAGAGATATGTAATGTTAATTACCTGAAATTATTCCGTTTTTTGGGGGGGGAAACCCTGCATATATCGGTATCGGTTGATATCCGTTGATATCGGTATCGGAAATTAAGAGTTGGACAATATTGGTAGATCGGTATCGGTAAAAAAGCCAATATCGAACATCCCTAGTTAGGGGTTAAGTGTCTTGCTCAAGGACACTTCGACAGGCTGCCCGGGAGGAGCGGGAATCGAACCGGGATCACCAGATGACCACTCTACCTCCTGAGCCACGGTCGCCCCGTTACAGCCACTAGGTACGGCCATGTAAGAAGAGACACACATGCATTCTTCCTACCTGGAAGTCAAAGACACAGAGCTCCACAGAGTCAGAGGGCTGGCAGTTGGCCAGGAAGGACTGATGGTTGAAGACACAGCCCACGGTTCGGTAAGGGGAGGAGGGCTTGGGCTGGGGGGCCAGGGGAGGGGCGTCTGGGTCTATGGCCTGGTGCAGGTACCTGGGGACACAGAGAGACACATCTAGTCAGTCTCTTCGTCAATTGGTATAACAGCTATAAAACATTTACAAAGGAGCCCAGAGATGATGTTGTGGTTAAGATCCGTGGCCTGGGATCCTCTGTCTCCTCTCCTCTGTCTCCTCTCCTCTGTCTCCTCTCCTCTGTCTCCTCTCTCTCTCCTCTCCTCCGTCTCCTCTCCTCTGTCTCCTATCCTCTCCTCTGTCTCCTATCCTCTGTCTCTCTCTCAGCCTTCCTGCTGTCTCAATAAAGAACCTTGTCTCTGGACACGAGAGTGGGATTACACATCGACGTGTACTGTATTGCAATCTCTCTATATAAATAAACTTTACTTACTCTCAGAGTGGATTCTAGTTATCTTGAGGTTTTTCTAGTAGTGATGTGGCACACTGCTATTCCCTGGCTTCAGCTCCAACTCCATAGTGAAGTTCGCAGATGACACGGTGGTGGTGGGGCTGATCTCGGACAACGACGAGAAGGCCTACCGGGAGGAGGTTGAGGTACTGGAACGCTGGTGCCAGGACAACAGCCTGCTCCTGAACATTGGTAAAACCAAGGAGCTGATCGTGGATTATAGGAGAGGACAGCAGGAGACGCACACACCACTGATGATTAACGGGGCTACCGTGGACAGGGTGAGCAGCTTCAAGTACCTGGGGGTCCACATCTCAGAGGACCTGACATGGTCAACACACATAGACACAGTAGTAAAGAAGGCGAAACAGCGTCTCTACCACCTGAGACAGTTAAGGAAGTTCAGAGTATCGGGAAAGATACTCCAGTCCTTCTACTCAGGAGCTGTAGAGAGCATCCTGACCGGAAACATCACTGCCTGGTATGGAAACAGCACGGCACAGGACAAGAAGGCCCTACAGAGAGTGGTGCGCTCAGCCGAGCGTACCACGGGTATTGCACTACCCCCCCTGCAGGTTCTATACAACAAGAGGTGCAAATCCAGAGCCTGCAGGATAATGAAAGACCCTCACCACCCCAATAACAGCCTGTTTCAGCTGCTGAGGTCAGGCAGACGCTTGCGAACCCCAGCTACTAGGACAGAGCGGCTTAGGCTCAGCTTCTTCCCCCAGGCCATCAGAGCCATGAACAATGAACATTGAGTGCTCAGAACATTGAACTGTCCACACACAAGCACACATGAACACACACACGACACGCACACTGTGCACGCTCACACAGCTCACACACGAGCAGCCACTTAACACTTTAACATGAGCGGGCACACACTCATGTCGCACACACGCACACTTATGGCCAAAGGAAAGGACACTTTAAATGAGAATAACAGGAACAGTGTATTGCACTACCAAAGCTAACTAGCATGTCCCATATGCTCTGTAAATAACTATGTACAGATACCGAGATGTCACTCCATGTTACCTGCTACCTGTTACTGCACAATGTTGTTTCCTTCTTTTGATTCTATTATATGTACCACTGTATTGCACATCGTTGCGGGCAAGACCACCCGCATTTCATTGTATACCTGTATGCCGTGACAATTAAAACTCTTGACTTGACTTGACTTGACTTGACTTGTATGTCGACAAGGGGCGTTCTACTCTGACAATAAGGCTGTCTAGGAGATGTATAGTATATGTACATGCAGGGACCGAAACTAAAGCCTGCCGCCTGCCAGGGGCGCTCTGTTTTTACCTTTGGCGCTTGAGGTTACACCTTTCGTATCATCTTCGTATTGTTTTCTTATACGCATCGCCGCGTATCGCCGCGACGTCATGCGCCTCAAGTCACACTTTCGTTTTTTTTTCGTTTTTGTCACCAGAGCACACTGATGTAGTACACTGCCAAAGCAGTAGGTGGCAGTAGGTGGCAAACATGAAGGCAATTTCAACCAATCAGAACGAATGTGCCAATACACTTCCTGGAAGCTCCAGCAAAATGTCAATAAGGCAGGCGCCTATGCCGCGCCACCATCTTGCTCAATGCAGCAATTCTTTTTTCAGCAAAGCCTAATAAAAGTGCAATAAACAAAACGGATACATTCACTGTGTGTTCTGCCTGTCATTTGTTGATGAAACAAAACTAACATCAACACAAGTGACCACCAAGAGCGGATAGTTTAGGCTAAAAAACGATCGGTAGCATTGTAGCATTGTTAGCTGCATGCTAACGTCAATGGAGTATGCCATTATAACAATATAGCATTGTGGCTAGAAGCTAACGTTAGCTCACGCTACTTAGCCAGCATCAAAACTGATGATATCGCGAGCTATCAGTAGTTAGATAACATTAGAGACAACGCTGTGTGTATTAAACAAAGGTGAATAGATGACTGGGCCATTTTGTTTAATGCTTCTTAAGTTGAAAGAGGAACTCTGAGCTAACAGGGTCTGAATCCTGATAGCTCACGTTAGCCAGCTGCTCATGCCATCGGTAATGCTAGCAGAATGAATGGATGTAAACTTTATTTAACATATTGCATATGGGTACAATACAATACGGCTCAATACAAACAATTGTTAAGGGAATGCAGACTGTTGTAGCTTGGACTGGGGTCCTTATAACAATAACTTGACAACACATGGTAGCTGAAGCTATTTGGGACACGGAGCTCTGTCCCAAACACACACACACTGTTGTCACCGGAAGGGCACGCAGATGGTATCTACTGCGCATGGGCGTTTTCGCAACAACGGCTAGCGTGCTGACTACACGCTGTTTGTCGACTCGTTTTTTTGCGTATCTCCAAACGCAAACACAATTTTGCGTTTCAGCCGTATCCACAAAAAAAACGCCAAAAAACGCGTTTCTGTGTAGATAGGACATGAAACGTCGTCAAAAACGTATAAAAAAACGCCAGGAATACACTAGTCTAACCATAGCCTTAGAGGGCTGCCCGCCGTGTGGCGTGTAGACGTGTAGTTCATAATGATACTCTTGTGCGAGTACATATTATAGCAGCGCTCGTCTTTTTTTTCTCCGCCGCGAGATCGTTAAAAAACTACAAGTCCCACATTGCACTCAAGTCAACGGTCCAATCACAGTAGAGTGACGTGACTGGTTTCATGAGAAAAAAAGCAAATGACCAATCGGAAGCTCTTATTTGGCTTGTTTACTTCCTGAAACGCCACTATTGCCGTATGCGGGCAGTCTGCTCTAGCCAGCTACCGTTACTGTTTAAACAATGACCCAGTCAACTATTCACTTTTAGTTTAATACATGACGAGGCATTGTCTAACGGCATCTAGCTGGCTAGCTACTGATAGCTGCTGATATCAACAAATGCTCCAGCAATAGTCGACTCGAGTGCACAATACCTCCGTTCCCTCGTTAGCTAGCTTAGCTAGCTCACCATCTGTCCCAGTAAACTAAATTGTCTTAACGTTATCTACCGGGCTAGCAGTAGCTACAGATAGCTCCTGATATCAATGTCTTATAACATTGATTGAATGCGTATTCTAGCTGAGGGCATGTTGAATGTGATTTGACAAAAGAACGGTAACGTTATAAATAGGGTCCAGCTGCATCGCCGGAGAATCCTTGCATGCTGAATGTAGGGTCTAGCTGAATATAGGGTCTAGCTGCAGGGCCGGAGAATCCTTGCTGGAGCTGGAGGCTACTCAAGTATACACACAGACAGTGGAGCTGTTTGCAGATAGCAAGCATTTTGACTTATTGCGTGGTGGCGATGTCTCGCAGATAATACAACTACAAGTATGATTATATAATATATATTTTATTTAAAAAAAAAAATTTATATAAAATATATATATATATTTTTTTTAATCAAAAGAATTTTGGCAGGTAAGAAATATGTTTGGCGGGTAGACTCTTCCCATCTACCCGCCACTGGCCGGTGAGTCAAAAAGTTAATTTCGCTCCCTGTGTACATGTATGTCTGTATATATTTGCACCAAAACTGGGTAAATATGGTGATTGGCTACCACACAACATAAGTGTGCATATTCAACCCTCTAGTTTCAAGTTTCTTTAATAGTTGTCATACAGAAGTACAGAATACTTTTGTACAAAATGCTTCTTACTGTTGCGCTCCAGAGACTGTGCATGACAAGATAAGTATGAAATAAAAACATAGTAAAAATTAGAAGTAAAAAAAAAGAGGTCACAGTGTTCAGTTTAGACATATGTACAATGTTCGTAGACGTAGTTACCATACAATATACAATACTGTGCAGTGTACTAATATACAATACTATATAGTGCAAGGCATAAATGGACGAGGTGCAGTTTAGGTACAATTCACAGTAGGTGTACGAGTTGTAGTGCAAATCCTTTATCAATAAATATAAAGTGTAAGTGTGTTTGTGTGATCTAAAGTGTGGAGAGTGGGTGCTGCAGTGTGTTGTTTGTTTGAGTGAGTGTGTGCGTGTGGGTGTGTGTGCTGTGTGCATTTGATGGTTGTTGCATAGTGATTATTGTTCGTTTAGCGATTATTGTTCGTTTAGCAGCCTGATGGCCTGGGGATAGAAGCTCCTTCTGAGTCTTTCTGTGCTCGCCATAAGACTCCGGTATCGCTTGCCTGACGGCAGCAGTTCAAAGAGGCAGTTGTTCGGGTGGCTCGAGTCCTTAATAATTCTCTTAGCCTTCCCCTTGCACCGCTTGTTGTAAATGTTCTGGAGGGTGGGAAGCCCCCCTCTAATTGTGCGTTCGGCTGAACGTGTCACTCTTTGTAGTCTGCTACGGTCTTGTGCAGTGCTATTCCCAAACCAGGAGGTGATGTTGCCGGTCAGGATGCTCTCTATTGTACATGAGTAGAAGTTCCTAAGGATCTTCTGACTGACTTGGAACTTCCTTAGGCGCCTGAGGAAGTAGAGGCGTTGTCGTGCCTTCTTCACAACACTGTCAATGTGTGTGGTCCATGTCAAGTCCTCGGATATGTGGGCTCCGAGGTACTTGAAACTGTTCACTCTCTCAACTGGTGCCCCGTCGATGCTGAGGGGGCTGTAGTCCTTGACCCCCGACCTCCTGAAGTCCACAATCATCTCTTTTGTTTTGCTGACGTTCAGGGAGAGGCAGTTCTCCTGACACCACTGTGACAGGTTCTCTACCTCTTCCAGGTAGGCCCTTTCGTCGTTGGCAGAGATCAGGCCCACCACTACTGTGTCATCAGCAAATTTGATGATGGTGTTGTTGTTCCGCTGTGCTACGCAGTCATGTGTGTACAGGGAGTAGAGGAGGGGGCTCAGAACACAGCCCTGGGGGGCCCCTATGTTGAGCGTGATGGATGAGGAGGTGCAGTTGCCGGCTCTTACCACCTGGGGTCTGCCCGTCAGGAAGTCCAGGACCCACTGGCACAGGTCATAGTTCAAGCCCAGGTCCCTGAGCTTGGCTATGAGTTTGGAGGGGACTATGGTATTGAATGCTGAGCTGTAGTCGATGAACAGCATTCGCACATAGTTCCCCTGCCTCTTGTCCAGATGTGATGCTGCTGTGTGCAGCACATGGGCTATGGCGTCCTCCGTGGACCTGTTGGGGCGATATGCAAATTGCAGAGGGTCCAGGTTGATGGGGAGGGAGGAACAGATGTAGCCCTTCACTAGCTTCTCAAAGCACTTCATGGCTATGGAGGTGAGGGCTACAGGGCGGTAGTCGTTGAGGCAAGCGGGCGTAGATTTTTTGGGTACAGGGATGATGGTGGACTTCTTCAGACAGGTGGGGATGACGGCCTGTTCCAAGGACAGGTTGAAGATGTCAGTGAATACCGGGGCCAGTTGGTCGGCACAGACTTTTAGGACGCGGCCGGGGATGCCGTCCGGTCCTGCTGCCTTCCTGATATCCACTTTTTTAAAGATCCGTCTCACCTATGCGGGTACCTTAAAAAAAAGTACCCTTCCCAGGGTAGTCGGCCCTGTCGACATGCTCAGGGCTTCCCACTCTCCAGGACATTTACACCAGGCATCGCAGGGCCAAGGCTAAGAGAATAGACTCTAGTCACCCAAACAACTGCCTCTTTGCACTGCTGCGGTCAGGGAAGCGCTACCGGAGTCTCATGGCCGGTACAGAGAGACGCAAAAGGAGCTTCTATCCCCAGGCAAGCGCTACCGGAGTCTCATGGCCGGTACAGAGAGACTCAAAAGGAGCTTCTATCCCCAGGCAAGCGCTACCGGAGTCTCATGGCCGGTACAGAGAGACTCAGAAGGAGCTTCTATCCCCAGGCAAGCGCTACCGGAATCTCATGGCCGGTACAGAGAGACTCAGAAGGATGTAACACTAACCAATCCATCTACATTCATTGCACACACATCCACACGCTCACTTTAAACACCCACCTTAAATATTCACTTGAGACACTTCTTAACTACGACACCATATTTTATAAATGTATTACTAGAAGATTTGCACTACATCTCTACCCCATTCTTTGCATTTTGTACTTACATTTTCTATATTGTATATTGTGTATAGTGTTCCGTCTTTATTCTTTAACTTTTACTGTATGAAGCACAATCTCAGGGAGGCTCATACAGAACCAAGCATTTCACTGTAATGTACCTTATGTGTGACAAATAAAACACAACTAGGGATGCACCGATCCGATATTGGTATCGGCCGCCGATATCAGTAAAATAGCTGGATCGGGTTAGATAATCTGATTTTTTTTTAATAATAAATAAAATAAGAAATAACCATTCAGTACATTTATATCTATGTGTTAATTTGTTACATTTAGTTTCACTAAGTTAGGAAAGTAATGTTTTAAGTCAAGCCTGATGTTGCCTTGTTGCACAAAAGAATGATCCCAGTCTCTTCCACACAGTGACAGTGAGGCATACAGTTTATTAATTGAATGAATGAAGTTTATTTTCCGTCTTTGTTTACAACAAATCAAAAACACACTTGTGATCCTTTACAATTCTTAAAAACTAAATATATTAAAAAAAAAAATTTAAACGTGGATAATTTGTTTATATTTTTTTTAACTTTTAAACTTTTCACGTGCTCACCTGTGTGCCGTCAGGCTCTCCCAGAAGGTGATGGTCCCGTCGGTCCCGCGGGTCATGACCCAGGCGTGCGGGCCCCCCTTGCCCTTGGTGCCCACACACACGTAGGCGTCCAGGCCGAACCCCAGCAGCAGGCTGCACAGCAGGGTGGCGTGGTCCTCGCAGTCCCCCTGGAGAAACACCATCACAGTCCAGCGTCATCCCACATCGTGTTCTGTGAGCCGTGTTCAGTGTCCAGTGCAGGGGTGGCCAACCAGAGCCACAAAAATTACTGTGGTACCACAAGAGCCACACCACATACCAGCGTTTCTCAACCTTTTTTTTCAGTCACGGCACCCTTCATGTGTTTATAGGTCTCACCCTCTGGCCTCTGAAGTAGCTAATGTCTTTTTTATTTGGGCCTCACAGGGTTAAAAGTACCCTGTGAGACGCACGGTTGCAAAATTACAAAAAAACTTAAAAAAAAATATATGATTATTTAAAAAATGTTAAGCACATGTATAGTCAATTGGTCCTGTTGTTCAGCCTCACAAATGCCATTTGATAGTAAATGTGTTTATATGTCCCACCCTCTGGCCTCTGAAGTTGCTAATGTCTTTTTAATTCGGGCCTCACAGGGTTAACCTCTTAAGCCCCAGATATACAGTACAAATTTATATTTTCAGCATTACGTTTGTTTACCAATTATTTTAACTGTTATTAGTGAAATATAAGATTATAGAAATCTCAGGGCATTGAGTCGGAAACCGGCGCATATTGACAGGAGGAAGTGGCACAGCCAAGTGAGTGTAGTCTTTCGAAAAACTACCCTACCCAGCTCACACCAGCCCCTGTCAATCATCTGACTTCTGGATTAACTTTTTTATTTCTCTTATTTTTTGGGATTATCTCCCACACTCCTGAACGTTATTGCCATAAAACAGAACGCAGTTAGTGTCTCTACCTTTCTATGAACGTCTTGCAAAAAACGGTGTTGCAATACGATGAAAAACGGTGGAGAAATTTACATTATAAAAAAGATGGCAGAATTCAGTACTGTAGCTACAAAACCTTCTGTTTAATCATCTTCCCTTGATTCATTTGCTTAGATTTTTCAGGTCTGGTCAATTTTAGCATGGTGTTATTCACAGTCAAATAATAATTTTTTTTTTTTAATAGAATTTATATTCTCCTTTGGTTCAATTTACTCAAGCTTAGTAACAGACACACTATTTCTGACACTGATCCATATATGTCCCTAGATTCAGATACCAAGAACATGCAAATGGACCATTTAAAAAAAAATTGTAAATGTTTATTCTACGTCCTTGATGAGTGACAAAAAAAAAAAAATATATACTTTTTTATTTTAATTTTTTTTTATGGATGGGAGAGCCGCACATTGACGGGCAAAGAGCCGCATGCGGCTCGCAAGCCGCGGGTTGGCCACCCCTGGTCGTGTGTCTCGTGTGTCTCGTGTGTCTCGTGTTTAGTGGTTCAGTGGTTCAGTGGTTCAGTGTTCAGTGTTCAGTGTTTAGTGTTTAGTGGTTTAGTGTTTTAGTGTTTTAGTGTTTTAGTGTTTTAGTGTTTTAGTGTTTAGTGTTTAGTGTTTAGTGTTTAGTGTTTAGTGTTCTGTGTTCTGTGAGCCGTGTTCTGTGTTCTGTGAGCCGTGTTCTGTGTTCTGTGAGCCGTGTTCTGTGTTCTGTGAGCCGTGTTCTGTGTTCTGTGAGCCGTGTTCTGTGTTCTGTGAGCCGTTGGCTGTTGGCTGCAGGGAAGTCAGAATGATGGATCTTTCCCAGAAGCACTAATATGGATGGTGGCATCAGAACAGGCAGAGGACTGACGAGACTAAATTAATTTCCCCTGGAATGAAACTCATAAATCACAGCTGACAAGGGCCACTTTGTGAGAGCTGTGCCGTGTCTGTCAGCCGTCCCTGCAGAGAGGAGGAGAGAGGAGAGAGGAGAGAGGAGAGAAGAGAGGAGAGAGGAGAGAAGAGAGGAGGAGAGAGGAGAGAAGAGAGGAGAGAGGAGAGAAGAGAAGAGAGGAGAGAAGAGAGGAGAGAGGAGAGAGGAGAGGAGGAGAGAGGAGACGAGGAGAGAGGAGACAGGAGAGAGGAGAGAAGAGAGGAGAGAGGAGAGAGGAGAGAGGAGAGAGGAGAGGAGAGAGGAGAGAGGAGACAGGAGAGAGGAGAGAGGAGAGAAGAGAGGAGACGAGGAGGAGAGAGGAGAGGAGGAGAGAGGAGAGAAGAGAGGAGGAGAGAGGAGAGGAGGAGACAGGAGAGAAGAGAGGAGAGAAGAGAGAAGAGAGAAGAGAGGAGAGAGGAGAGGAGACGAGGAGAGAAGAGAGAGAGGAGAGAGGAGACGAGGAGACGAGGAGAGAAGAGAGGAGAGAAGAGAGAAGAGAGAAGAGAGGAGAGAGGAGAGGAGACGAGGAGACGAGGAGAGAAGAGAGAGGAGAGAAGAGAGAGGAGAGAAGAGAGGAGGAGAGAGGAGAGAAGAGAGGAGGAGAGAGGAGAGGAGGAGACAGGAGAGAAGAGAGAGGAGAGAAGAGAGAGGAGAGAAGAGAGGAGGAGAGAGGAGAGAAGAGAGGAGGAGAGAGGAGAGGAGGAGACAGGAGAGAAGAGAGGAGAGAAGAGAGAAGAGAGAAGAGAGGAGAGAGGAGAGGAGACGAGGAGAGAAGAGAGGAGAGAAGAGAGAAGAGAGAGGAGAGAAGAGAGGAGGAGAGAGGAGAGAGGAGAGAAGAGAGAGGAGAGAAGAGAGGAGGAGAGAGGAGACGAGGAGAGAGGAGAGAGGAGAGAAGAGAGAGGAGAGAAGACGAGGAGAGAGGAGAGAAGAGAGAGGAGAGAGAGGAGAGAGGAGAGGAGAGAGGAGACGAGGAGAGAAGAGAGGAGGAGACAGGAGAGAAGAGACGAGACGAGGAGACAGGAGAGAAGAGAGAAGAGAGGAGAGAAGAGAGGAGAGAGGAGAGAGAGAAGAGAGGAGAGAGGAGAGGAGGAGAGAGGAGACAGGAGAGAAGAGAGGAGAGAGGAGAGAGGAGAGAAGAGAGGAGAGAGGAGAGAGGAGAGAGGAGAGGAGAGAGAGGAGACAGGAGAGAAGAGAGGAGAGAGGAGAGAGGAGAGAGGAGAGAAGAGAGGAGACGAGGAGAGAAGAGAGAGGAGAGAGGAGAGAAGAGAGAAGAGAGGAGAGAAGAGAGAAGAGAGAGGAGAGAAGAGAGAAGAGAGAGGAGAGAAGAGAGGAGGAGAGAAGAGAGGAGAGGAGAAGAGAGGAGACAGGAGAGAAGAGAGGAGAGAGGAGAGAAGAGAGGAGAGAGGAGAGAGGAGAGAGGAGAGGAGAGAGAGGAGACAGGAGAGAGGAGAGAGGAGAGAGGAGAGAAGAGAGGAGAGAGGAGAGAAGAGAGAAGAGAGAGGAGAGAAGAGAGAAGAGAGAGGAGAGAGGAGAGAGGAGAGAAGAGAGGAGAGAGGAGAGAAGAGAGAAGAGAGGAGGAGAGAGGAGAGAGGAGAGAAGAGAGAGGAGAGAAGAGAGGAGGAGAGAAGAGAGGAGGAGAGAGGAGACGAGGAGAGAAGAGAGAGGAGAGAAGAGAGGAGAGAAGAGACGAGAAGACAGGAGAGAGGAGAGGAGAGAAGAGAGAGGAGAGAGGAGAGAAGAGAGGAGAGAGGAGAGAGGAGAGAGGAGAGAAGAGAGGAGACGAGGAGAGAGGAGACAGGAGAGAGGAGAGAGGAGAGAAGAGAGGAGAGAGGAGAGAGGAGAGAGGAGAGAGGAGAGAGGAGAGAGGAGAGAAGAGAGGAGAGAGGAGAGAGGAGAGAGGAGAGAGGAGAGAGGAGAGAGGAGAGAAGAGAGGAGAGAGGAGAGAGGAGAGAGGAGAGAGGAGAGAGGAGAGAGGAGAGAAGAGAGAAGAGAGGAGAGAGGAGAGAGGAGAGAGGAGAGAGGAGACAGGAGAGAGGAGAGAAGAGAGAAGAGAGAAGAGAGGAGAGAGGAGAGAGGAGAGAGGAGAGAAGAGAGAGGAGAGAGAGAGGAGACAAGGAGAGAAGAGAAGAGAGGAGAGGAGAGAGGAGAGAGGAGACAGGAGAGAAGAGAGGAGACAAGGAGAGAAGAGAAGAGAGGAGAGGAGGAGAGGAGACGAGGAGACGAGGAGACGAGGAGACAGGAGAGACGAGAGAGGAGACAGGAGACAGGAGACAGGAGAGAGGAGACAGGAGAGAGGAGACAGGAGAGAGGAGAGAAGAGAGAAGAGAGAAGAGAGGAGAGAGGAGAGAGGAGAGAGGAGAGAGGAGAGAGGAGAGAGGAGAGAAGAGAGGAGAGAGGAGAGAGGAGAGAGAGAGAGGAGAGAAGAGAGGAGACGAGGAGAGAAGAGAGGAGAGAGAAGAGAGGAGAGAGGAGAGAGGAGAGAGGAGAGAGGAGACAGGAGAGAGGAGAGAAGAGAGAAGAGAGAAGAGAGGAGAGAGGAGAGAGGAGAGAGGAGAGAGGAGAGAAGAGAGAGGAGAGAGGAGAGAGGAGAGAAGAGATGAGGAGAGAGGAGAGAAGAGATGAGGAGAGAGGAGAGAGGAGAGAGGAGAGAGGAGAGAAGAGAGAAGAGAGAGGAGAGAGGAGAGAGGAGAGAGGAGACAGGAGAGAAGAGAGAGGAGACAGGAGAGAGGAGAGAGGAGAGAGGAGAGAGGAGAGAGGAGAGAAGAGAGAGGAGAGAGGAGAGAGGAGAGAGGAGACAGGAGAGAAGAGAGGAGACAAGGAGAGAAGAGAAGAGAGGAGAGGAGGAGAGGAGACGAGGAGACGAGGAGACAGGAGAGACGAGAGAGGAGACAGGAGACAGGAGACAGGAGAGAGGAGACAGGAGACAGGAGACAGGTGAGAGGAGACAGGAGACGGGGAGAGAGGAGAGGAGACAGGAGATGAAGAGAGGAGAGGAGACAGGAGATGAAGAGAGGAGAGGAGACAGGAGATGAGGAGACAGGAGAGAGGAGAGAGGAGACAGTAGAGAGGAGACAGGAGAGAGGAGAGGAGACAGGAGACGAGGAGAGAGGAGAGAGGAGACAGGAGAGAGGAGAGAGGAGAGAGGAGACAGGAGAGAGGAGAGAAGAGAGAGGAGACAGGAGACAGGAGACAGGAGACAGGAGAGAGGAGAGGAGACAGGTGAGAGGAGACAGGAGACGGGGAGAGAGGAGAGGAGACAGGAGATGAAGAGAGGAGAGGAGACAGGAGATGAAGAGAGGAGAGGAGACAGGAGATGAGGAGACAGGAGAGAGGAGAGAGGAGACAGTAGAGAGGAGACAGGAGAGAGGAGAGGAGACAGGAGACGAGGAGAGAGGAGAGAGGAGACAGGAGAGAGGAGAGAGGAGAGAGGAGACAGGAGAGAGGAGAGAAGAGAGAGGAGAGAGGAGAGGAGACGAGGAGAGAAGAGAGGAGGAGACAGGAGAGAAGAGAGAGGAGACGAGGAGAGAGGAGACAGGAGACGAGGAGAGAGGAGACAGGAGAGAGGAGACGAGACAGGAGAGAGCGTTTACTCTGCGGTGGTCTGAGGGAAGCTCCCCCACATATCCAACATCAGGGCCCTATTCCCTGTACCTGGTTCAACTAAGTCGATCAAAAGTCCCATTATCCAGATTCAATTAACCCGATGTTTGAATCCAGGCTTTCCCTGTTCCTCGAACGCTGATTCAGTCTCGTTAATTCGAACCAGACTTGATACTCAGGATAATTGCGCGCGGCCGCCTCACCTGAAAAGACAGCAGGTGTCGATCGCAGAAATCCTGATTTTCTAATGGCATTGATTGATTGATTGATTGAAAACTTTATTAACAGATTGCAGAATGGGTACAATACAGTACGGCTCAATAGCCTTGCAGACAAGTTAAATGCATAATCTATAGGCTAATTTTAAGTCCCCCAATCAATCAGATTATATTTCTTTAAATGTGCCTGCTGGTAGTAGGCTTAATGGAATGAATGGAGCGAAAATTATTTGTTCAACTCTTTCAGAATAAGTAGATAAAAACAAGCCCAAAGAGTATCTAATTGATACGAACTAATAGATACTTATGAGGATATCTGTACTGTATGTGCTTAGGTATCATGTACTATATAAATACATGGTTCCCAAAGTTTTCAAGGCGCGACCCCCGAAATAACGTGTCAGAGAGGGAGTTGGAGGCTATACAGTTTCACTATTAATCAGGTTTTAATCTGTTTCGGACATCATCCATACATGCATTGAATTGATTAACCTTTGTTATACCAGTGACACCAGTCATGTTAATCACCCTCTTGTTCATCATCAGATAACAGTGCTTGAACAGATAAATGCATTTTCTCAAATTCATTCATCAAAAACGTCAAAAGCTTGCAATTGCTCATTCATTTTCTCAAGTCACGTCCACGTCATCAAATCCGTCAAACAGCGCATCTCCTCCTCAGACATTTTAATCCCAGTTACAATATCACAATAACGTGTGAGTGACTGATACAATTAAACAATCCACATATTCAGATTCGTCGTAATTCACATCCACAATCCACGCATAAAGACGCTTCAATTTATGCTTGAATGAAACACAATCCGGGCACTCCATTAAGCAAATACATAATTTAATTTTTTTTTTTTTTTATATTTTTTTATCTCATTCATTCCATAAGAACGTAGAATACACATGTACAGACTTTTTTTAATATGGCCCATTTGCATGTTCTTGGTATCTGATTCTAGGGACATCTATGGATCTCAGGGAATGTATTCCCAGTG
Organism: Notolepis coatsorum; assembly: GCF_963971535.1. Classification (NCBI taxonomy): domain Eukaryota; kingdom Metazoa; phylum Chordata; class Actinopteri; order Aulopiformes; family Paralepididae; genus Notolepis; species Notolepis coatsorum. The sequence goes on along the minus strand of NC_140183.1, from coordinate 5,164,392 downwards.
TCAGAAATACTGTGTCTGTTACTAGGCTTGAGTAAAAAAAATGTATCTTTGACTGTGAATAACACCATGCTAAAATTTACCAGACCTGAAAAATCTAAGCAAATGAATAAATGGAAGATGATTAAACAGAAGGTTTTGTAGATGCAGTACTGAATTCTGCCATCCGGACACATGCCATTTGAAATATGATTATAGAATATCAGGCTTAAAATGGTTATGCGATTAAAATGCGATTAATTAGATTAATTAATTAATTACAAATCCTGTAATTAATTAGATACATTTTTTTTAATCGCCTGACAGCACTAGTTTCATTCATTAAAAATATCCCCGCGGGATTCACATTTGCAATGCTCCGTTATTAAAATAACCACATAGTGTGTGTCGCGACTCGCGAGCGCCGTATCCGTATAACTATGACGTGCATTATTTAGGACAAAGTAAGTCCATAGGCTGAATATGATTTATTATCAGCATTTTAGGTCTATTATTTTACATTTCAAAAGCCCCCTCTAGAAAAAACGAAGCACAAAAACATTATTCAGAATGGTATAATGGGATCTGTGAGGAGAGCTGGCATTTCTTTGCGAGGGCGTGGCCAGTTTATCAAGCTAACTGAACTAAACCCTGCGCTGGAGGCTCGAGCAGGTTCAAACGTTCTGATCTGTTGCCATAGTGTTTTAGACAATCGCACGTCGCAGGTCTAGCTTAAGTCAAGTTATCCTGAAAATTATCTGGCTAACTCAGTTACCCAGGTACGAGAAACAGGGCCCTCTGTCTGAGAGGAATAAGAACCGGTCAATCACCTCTGCAGGAAACAGGCCTCAGAATCATAAACTTGTGACTGACGTAATAATCCTATCATAATTTAAATAACAACAACAAATACAGGGTTCCTACAAATTTTTGTTGATCATATTTCATGGCTTTTCCATTACTACTACATTTAAATAGTGCATTTCCTGCACCTATTCTTGTCAACGTCTATATTCAAACACCGGTATTTGTTCATTTTTAAGACCCTCATTGGTAAGCTCCTTATACTACATCATTATTGGTAAGCTACCTCCTTAACCTCTTAACCTCTTAAGCCCGGAGCCCTATTTTCTGAAAATCCGCCTAAAATACATACCTAAGTAAATGGAATATTGCTCTACTTCTACAAGGTCCCTTTGCATGTTCTTGGTATCTACAGACATCTATGGACCTCAGTGAATGTATTCCCATTCTCAGAAATATTGTGTAAATTACTAGGCTTGCTTAAATTGTGATGAAACAAAGGAGAATATGAGTTATGATTTTTCTTTGCATCTTTGACAGTGAATAACACCATGCTATAAATGACCAGACATAAGAAACTGCCACTGAGCTCGTTCAGTACCTTCTTGAGATCACGCGTACAAAAAAAATCTAAGGAAATGAATAAAGGGAAGGTGATTAAACAGAAGGTTTTGTAGATACAGTACTGAATTCTGCCATCCATGAAATTTGAAATATTATTATAGAATATAGAATATGAGGCCTATAAATTACCTTATTATAGCCAACTTGCACACTATGGATCGGGCCAAATCTCCTCTTTCAAATGGCAGAGTTCACTTTGGATTTAGTATCACCAGGCGTGCATTTTACCAGGTAAAAAAGAACTGGATAAATAAAAATTTTAATTATGTAATCTTTCAGTGTAAGTAGCAGCAGTGTGTGTGTGTGTGTGTGTGTGTGTGTGTGTGTGTGTGTGTGTGTGTGTGTGTGTGTGTGTGTGTGTGTGTGTGTGTGTGTGTGTGTGTGTGTGTGTGTGTGTAAATCACTTAAGGTGCTTTTGTGCGTCTGCTCAGAGTACCAATTCACGCTAGATCAATCGGTACCAAATGTGGGCACCTTTACATGTTTAGTATAAGAGTGTAATATTACTAGACAAGAGGGAGCCTTTTCCACAAATATACCCAAACCTATACTGCATCCCTACTCCTCCTCTTCCTCTCCTCTTCCTCTCTTCTCCTCCTCCTCCTCCTCCTCTCTCCATCTCCATCTCCACCTCCTCCTCCTCCCCTCCTCCTCTCCACCTCCTCACCTCTCCTCCTCCTCCTCCTCCACGTCCTCCTCCCCTCCTCCTTTCCACCTCCTCTCCACCTCCTCCTCACCTCTCCACCTACTCCTCCTCCTCCTCCTCCTCCTCCTCTCCTCCTCCTCTCCTCCTCTCCTCCTCCTCCACGTCCTCCTCCCCTCCTCCTTTCCACCTCCTCTCCACCTCCTCCTCACCTCTCCACCTACTCCTCCACCTCCTCCTCCTCTCCACCTCCTCTCCTCTCCACCTCCTCCTCCCCTCCTCTCCTCCACCTCCTCCTCTCCTCACTACCTCTCCTCCTCCTCACCTCTCCACCTCCTCTCCTCTCCTCCACCTCCTCCTCCCCTCCTCCTCCCCTCCCCCTCACCTCTCCACCTCCTCCTCACCTCTCCACCTACTCCTCCTCCTCCTCCTCCTCCTCCTCTCCTCCTCCTCTCCTCCTCTCCTCCTCCTCCACGTCCTCCTCCCCTCCTCCTTTCCACCTCCTCTCCACCTCCTCCTCACCTCTCCACCTACTCCTCCACCTCCTCCTCCTCTCCACCTCCTCTCCTCTCCACCTCCTCCTCCCCTCCTCTCCTCCACCTCCTCCTCTCCTCACTACCTCTCCTCCTCCTCACCTCTCCACCTCCTCTCCTCTCCTCCACCTCCACCTCTCCTCCTCCTCACCTTGCCTCTGCAGAGGAAGGCCAGCAGGGTGCACCACTGCTCCTGCCGGCTCCCCCCCCCCACCATGGGGGCTCTCTCCTGGGCCAGCAGGCTGACGAAGCGGGCCGCCTGGCGGGGGCTCTCCAGGAGGCGGCCGGCGCGCAGGACGCGCACGTAGGAGCAGACGGGCCTGTTGACGCTGTTCTCATCCTGTACAACACAGAGATACAACACATAGATGAGACATACCTTCTACAATACATAGATATACAACACATAGATGAGACATACCTTCTACAATACATAGATATACAACACATAGATGAGACATACCTTCTACAATACACAGATATACAACACATAGATGAGACATACCTTCTACAATACACAGATATACAACACATAGATGAGACATACCTTCTACAATACACAGATATACAACACAGATGAGACATACCTTCTACAATACATAGATATACAACACATAGATGAGACATACCTTATACAATACATATATATACAACACAGATATAAAACACATAGATGAGACACATTATACAATACATAGATATACAACACATAGATGACATACCTTATACAATACATAGATATACAACACATAGATGAGACATACCTTATACAATACATAGATATACAACACATAGATGAGACATACCTTATACAATACATAGATATACAACACATAGATGAGACATACCTTATACAATACATAGATATACAACACAGATATACAACACATAGATGAGACATACCTTATACAATACATAGATATACAACACAGATGTACAACACATAGATGAGACATACCGTATACAATACATAGATATACAACACAGATATACAACACATAGATGAGACATACCTTATACAATACATAGATATACAACACAGATGTACAACACATAGATGAGACATACCGTATACAATACATAGATATACAACACAGATATACAACACATAGATGAGACATACCTTATACAATACATAGATATACAACACAGATATACAACACATAGATGAGACATACCTATACAATACATAGATATACAACACAGATGTACAACACATAGATGAGACATACCTTATACAATACATAGATATACAACACATAGATGAGACATACCTTATACAATACATAGATATACAACACAGATATACAACACATAGATGAGACATACCTTCTACAATACATAGATATACAACACATAGATGAGACATACCTTATACAATACATATATATACAACACAGATATAAAACACATAGATGAGACACATTATACAATACATAGATATACAACACATAGATGACATACCGTATACAATACATAGATATACAACACATAGATGAGACATACCTTATACAATACATAGATATACAACACATAGATGAGACATACCTTATACAATACATAGATATACAACACATAGATGAGACATACCTTATACAATACATAGATATACAACACAGATATACAACACAGATGAGACATACCTTATACAATACATAGATATACAACACAGATGTACAACACATAGATGAGACATACCGTATACAATACATAGATATACAACACATAGATGAGACATACCTTATACAATACATAGATATACAACACAGATGTACAACACATAGATGAGACATACCGTATACAATACATAGATATACAACACAGATATACAACACATAGATGAGACATACCTTATACAATACATAGATATACAACACAGATGTACAACACATAGATGAGACATACCGTATACAATACATAGATATACAACACAGATATACAACACATAGATGAGACATACCTTATACAATACATAGATATACAACACAGATGTACAACACATAGATGAGACATACCGTATACAATACATAGATATACAACACAGATATACAACACATAGATGAGACATACCTTATACAATACATAGATATACAACACAGATATACAACACATAGATGAGACATACCTATACAATACATAGATATACAACACAGATGTACAACACATAGATGAGACATACCGTATACAATACATAGATATACAACACAGATATACAACACATAGATGAGACATACCTTATACAATACATAGATGTACAACACATAGATGAGACATACATTATACAATACATAGATATACAACACATCGATGAGACATACCTTATACAATACACAGATATACAGCACATAGATGTACAACACAGATATACAACACAGATGTACAACACAGATATACAACACATAGATGTACAACACAGATATACAACACATAGATGTACAACACAGATATACAACACATCGATGAGACATACCTTATACAATACACAGATATACATATACAACACACAGATTTACAACACAGATATACACAGGGTGAAGGGTTGAGTGGATTAGGATCCACTGTACTGTACTGTCAAAAACCTGAAGGTTGCCAGTTTGAATCCCCAGAACGTGTGGATTTCTCAAATCACACCAGAACACAAGGAATGGAAGCGTGGCACCAACCTGTGCGAAGATCTTCACCAGCTTGTTCTGGTGTGAGGAGCGGATCTCCAGGAACTCCCTCCACCACTGCTTGGCGTAGACCAGGAACAGACGCTCCTTCTCTGCAGTCTTGTGTCGCTCCAGTGATCGCTGCACAGCAAGCGCACAATCATCACAATATATACCTGTACCTGTACCTAACCCTAATGATCACAATATATACCTGTACCTAACCCTAATGATCACAATATATACCTGTACCTAACACTAACCCTAATGATCATAATATATACCTGTACCTAACACTAACCCTAATGATCATAATATATACCTGTACCTAACACTAACCCTAATGATCACAATATATACCTGTACCTAACACTAACCCTAATGATCACAATATATACCTGTACCTAACACTAACCCTAATGATCACAATATATACCTGTACCTAACACTAACCCTAATGATCATAATATATACCTGTACCTAACACTAACCCTAATGATCACAATATATACCTGTACCTGTACCTAACCCTAATGATCACAATATATACCTGTACCTAACACTAACCCTAATGATCACAATATATACCTGTACCTGTACCTAACCCTAATGATCACAATATATACCTGTACCTGTACCTAACCCTAATGATCACAATATATACCTGTACATAACACTAACCCTAATGATCACAATATATACCTGTACCCAACACTAACCCTAATGATCACAATATATACCTGTACCTAACACTAACCCTAATGATCACAATATATACCTGTACCTAACCCTAATGATCACAATATATACCTGTACCTAACACTAACCCTAATGATCACAATATATACCTGTACCTAACACTAACCCTAATGATCACAATATTCAAGAATTGTTCTTCGATAGGGAGGCGGGTTATAATCTGAGGGGAGAACACAATTTAAAGGTGCTAAATGTACGCACTACCATGAGAAGACACTGCATCTCGATATGTGGAGTGAAACTGTGGAACAGTCTGAATGTGGTGCTAAAGCAATGTCCAAACATGAGACAATTCAAACTGATGTATAAGGAAATGATGTTCACAAGGTACAGGGATGAGGAAGGGACTTGATATTCACGGGTGTTTACATTTTTATTTTATTTCTTTCATGTTTTACATATATAGTTTGTTTTTTTGTTTTGCATATATATATATATATATATATATTATTTTTTTATGTTTTAAAATAGTACACTCATTTGAGTAGTGGAAAAGGGGTAGGATTAAATAATTGTATACTTCTTCCTACTCCTTTTCGAACATGTAGATTGAGTTGTGTTTTGCTTTTGTTATCGTTTGTTTGTAATAAAGATTTCAAATCAAAATCAAATATACCTGTACCTGTACCTAACCCTAACCCAGTCTTGTGCCGCTCCAGTGATCGCTGCACAGCAAGCGCACAATCATCACAATATATACCCAGGAAGAGCAAAGAGAACTTAAGACTATGTTCATTTCACCGCCATTATCTATGATGACGATATGCATGTATGTATGTTAGGGCTGGGCGATATGGCCAAAGATTTTATCACGAATCACGATAGAAATGTCATATCACACTCGATATCGATAATTATCTCGATATACGTGAAATTATTATTTGTCAAGTTTAAAGGCTCTTTTTGCGGCTGAATGACCGCTGAAGAAACCAGAAGGTTTCAGAATATTCTTTATTGTCAGAACATGACAAACTAGGCCTACTTGCCAAACCACAAATCTGAGGTAGAACATGAACACGAACTGTATAACAATACAACTTGTATGACTGGCATTAATAATGAAAATAAATAAATAAATAAAATCTCAATTCTGGTATTAACCCATTGGGTGCCACGCCCCCTTCCGGGAAGTGCATAGGCCTTGCCGCCCATTAACCCCATGTAAACGCTCACCTTGTTTGTAGAGCTAAACCTATATTTTATATTATAGCTATGGATCTAATAACGCCGTCGATTGTCAGTGGGTTTCTTCCAGTCAACATGCAAAAAACTGATTTTTTCATCTATACATTTCCGTTTTATACCGTGGTGAATATGAGTATAGTGGTAGTGCGCCTGCGCAGTAGAATCAGGAAGTGTCGGGGGCAGCGTGAGCCTCCCACGCGTTACTCCTCGCCACTGAGAGATCGAGCTGCGCAGGTGAAAAGATGCGACTGCTGTTACCTCAGGTACCGGAGGGGACTTGTGCTATGTATGACTTAGTCCACATTGCAGCCGGCTTGTGGGAGGCAAGAAACAGCGTCCGTGACAGGGGAGGGTTGAATTGGATGATACGAAAATTGGGATGGGAGAAAATATAGAAACTGGGAGAAAAAGTGGATAAAAAAAAAATGAGTATAGTGGTAGAGTGATCCTGTGTAATTCCAGGGAACTCCATCAAAACAGCCCTTTAGTCAAATCCACTTATCACGTTACCATTTTTCGCCTGATTATCTAATCATCCTGAAATCAACGCTAGAAATCACGTGCTGTGATCACTGCCAACGGGACACAAGCACACACACTAGGGGTGGAACGGTTCACAAAATTCACGGTTCAGTTCGTATTACGGTTTTGGTTTAACGGTTTTCGGTTCGGTTCGATATACGTTGTTTTTTTTATTTTATTTTTTAAATGTAAATACCATACATCAGTATAAGATGTATAGCCTAAAAATAATCCAACTTTTTAGTTATTCTCAAGGACGTAGTCATGCAAAAACTGAAAGAATGAGGCAGTTTGACATCAGGCACATTATTTTGACAGTGACCGGTTAGAGCTAGGAGAGATGTTGGTACAGCAAGAGGGGCATTGCTGATTTAAACATGCTTCTCATTTATTTGGTAAAAAAAAAAGTTTACAGCGGTTTGCCTTAAATACAAAGACCGAACTGGCACACAAAGACCAAACTGACTGAAAAATATAGGCAACATTTGTCAAAGTATTAACTTAGTGCAAACAAACAAAATAATTGTATTTTTTGTGGCCACATTATAGACAAAGGCCATCAACATAAAGTATTGATTGAAAATTGTATTAACAGATTGCAGAATGGGTACAATACAGTACAGCTCAATACACACAATTGTTAAGGGGATGCACAGAGTATGCATATGCTCAACAAGCACTAGACTTTATCAAAAAGGAAAAGTCACTGTTATTTAAAATAAATAAATCATGTGTACTAAATATACATTTACTTTTTAATTGCATGAAACATTATGAAGTATTCTCTTATGCCGCTTTTCACTGCATGGTACCTAATCAACTCGACTCGCTTTTGCTTTTTGAGAGTCTTGCTAGCCGTAATTGAAGTGACATCACACCAGGAAGTAAATAGTCAACAGTAACACATAGCGTTGGAACCTGGAGAAGCCCTGATGATATAATATAAACGAACAGCTAATAAACGTGAAGTTATCTTTGAACCTCTGTTGTCAAGCCTTCTCAATATACTAATTCCCCACTAATGGATCTTGTGTCGTGGACGTGAAGTCACTTCGCTGTGAGCATTTCCACGGTTAGCTTGCGGCTAACGTAACGTTAGCCTAGCTTGCTGCTAACGTTATAACCAACCAAACAAGCACACACACACAGACAGAGCAATCGCGGGAAAGAAAATATAGAATCAACGCAATATTGGTAATATAGAGTCCTTACCTGGTCTCTGGTGTACTGCAAAAAGAATAATCCAATTATCTGATCGCCATTCCAGATATCCACAGCGATCCTGTCTCCGACGTTATCTGGCATTGCACATGAACGGGCGGGCGCATAGTTTCAAATGGAGTGCAATAGCGGCCGCAAGGCGGTAGGCGGCGGTATTGACCGTCTGCGATCTCAGACACATTCAGTACAGCATGCACAGGCTGCCCCGATGAATTATGAATGGCAATAGCGATTAAAATAAATACCGAAACAGAAGCGTAGATCTACGTTTCCGGCACTCACCGGTCGGGCCACAGAAACGTAGTACTACGTGAACGGCACAGAAAGTGTTAATAATGAAAAATAAATTAAATAAATTAAATCTCAAGTCTGATTAGCACACTACTGTGTACAGACGGTTTCAAACTGTATTTCAAATTAGAAAGCAAACAAAATAAATGGACAAGAGAAAAAGAAATCTCAATTTGGAACAGTATTGTCATGTGGACAAGCAAAGCCATTACTTTAAGTCTGTCCACAAATCTGAGGTAGAACACGAACACGAACTGTATAACAATAAAACTGTCATTAATAATAAATACATTTAAAAAAGAAAACTATTGACCATGTTTCATATTTATATCGAGGAAAAATATAGCGCGATAATTATCGTTATTGTTTTATCGCCCAGCCCTAATGTATGTATACTCTTGTTTTTGTGGCACATCTTCTGGGGCCGCTACCCACACGGTTAGCAGTGTTGCTCTTTCCACAAATGCATGCTCCTTACAAGTTGCACCTCGTTGTAAAGGTGACTAATCAGCCTTTCCAACGATATAGAATACAATACCAATTGGTATTACTAAAGGGGAGGAATAATCGACCGAAATAACGTTTCCGAACCTTTTTTGAGGAGTTTACGTGTGTATCTATGTATGAAGAAACTAAAAACTGTTCAAACTCAATTCATTGATGGATTTTTTAGTGAGTGAGTGAGTGACAATGAATGAAACTGCATACACCAATGAATAGATGAATGAATAAACCGAAAAGTGAACAGACACAAATACAGTAATACAGAATTTAGACAGACGGATAACATACATACAGACATATTTATAGACAAAGATTTAAAATTAAAATTAAATTAAAAAAAAAATTTAAATTATGGAAAACTCTCAAACCTGTGTAGTGATGATGTCAGAGCTGAGAGTCTCCATCAGAGGGGGGTAGAGCTCCATAGAGACATTAAGAACACCGGCTGGCACTTTACACTCACTTCCTGGTGGGGGGGGGGGGAGAGACGTTAAGAACACCAGCTGACGTTACTATTAGTCAGAGCCTCTGCTACTAGCAGTCGAACAGCAGTAGGATGTCGAACAGTTCGACATTCTAAATAAAGAATTCATTCATTAATTCATTCATTCATTTGTGCGTCTCTGCCACCACCTCTAGTTTGTCCAGTTTGACTCCACTACGTTTGTGTCTTATATATATATATAATTTCCGTCCCGTTCTGTTCCTTTATATTTATATATGTTTTGTCTTGTATATTGTTTTGTCTCACTGTCAATGAAAAAGAAAAACAATAAAAATAAACCTGAAAAAAAAAACGATGATTTCAAATGTTACCTAACAAGAGCACACATGAAGGGACAGTCATCCTCCTACTCACCCACCCACCCACCCCCAGCAGCTCTACTCACCCACCCACCCCCAGCAGCTCTACTCACCCACCCACCCCCAGCAGCTCTACTCACCCACCCACCCCCAGCAGCTCTACTCACCCACCCACCCCCAGCAGCTCTACTCACCCACCCACCCCCAGCAGCTCTACTCACCCACCCCCAGCAGCTCTACCCACCCACCCCCAGCAGCTCTACTCACCCACCCACCCCCAGCAGCTCTACTCACCCACCCACCCCCAGCAGCTCTACTCACCCACCCACCCCCAGCAGCTCTACTCACCCACCCACCCCCAGCAGCTCTACTCACCCACCCACCCCCAGCAGCTCTACTCACCCACCCCCAGCAGCTCTACTCACCCACCCACCCCCAGCAGCTCTACTCACCCACCCACCCCCAGCAGCTCTACTCACCCACCCACCCCCAGCAGCTCTACTCACCCACCCACCCCCAGCAGCTCTACTCACCCACCCCCCGCAGCTCTACTCACCCACCCCCAGCAGCTCTACTCACCCACCCCCCGCAGGTCTACTCACCCACCCACCCCCAGCAGCTCTACTCACCCACCCACCCCCAGCAGCTCTACTCACCCACCCACCCCCAGCAGCTCTACCTGCGACCAGCAGCTCTACTCACCCACCCCCAGCAGCTCCAGGGCGACACAGGTCTTCCCGTTGGGCGCGCAGAGGCTGGTCCTCCAGTCCAGAAAGTGGGAGGACACCAAGGTCGTCTCACTGGAGGTGTCCGTCTTTATCAGCACCATGTGGACCGGATCACAGATGGACAGCATGGTGGTGGCGTCGGCCATCTTGCCGCCCTCTCCTAAAACACAGAGAGTGGAGGAGGAGCGTGTGAGGTGGAGTTTCAGCAGAGGTTACAGGCTGTTCGAATTCAATGATAATCACAATGGGCTCCTCCCGGCCAGGAGAGCTACTGCGCCATGTTGGAAGAGTATGGATGCTCCAACACTGAGAATGTGGATACAGGAGCTTTCAGACTGTATCGGCCTGGAAAGACTGACTTCCATCGCTACGGGCAAAGCAGAAAGACTGACTTACATCACTGAGGGCAAAGCAGAAAGACTGACTTACATCGCTGAGGGCAAAGCAGAAAGACTGACTTCCATCACTGAGGGCAAAGCAGAAAGACTGACTTACATCGCTGAGGGCAAAGCAGAAAGACTGACTTACATCGCTGAGGGCAAAGCAGAAAGACTGACTTCCATCGCTGAGGGCAAAGCAGAAAGACTGACTTCCATCGCTGAGGGCAAAGCAGAAAGACTGACTTCCATCGCTGAGGGCAAAGCTGAAAGACTTTGTTCAACTCTGGGAACCATATGTCTGTCATGAAAGGTGGAAGTGTGGGCGTTACTTAAAGGAAATTATAAGATTCTATTCCACTCTTAGTACATCATGTTTATATATATATACACTGTATATACAGGTGCAGCTCAATAAATTAGAATATCGTGGAAAAGTCCATTTATTTCGCCGCATTGATGCAGTAATTTGTGCAAAAGGAGCCCAAACTAAGTACCGAGTGAACAGGCTGACATTTCTATATTAAATATATATTGAATTGAATTGAAAACCTTTATTTATCCCCGAGGGGAGATTAAGATGTCCTTTACAGCATAAACAGCGTAACAGCAATTTAAAAACAGCAATTAAAAAAACAGTTTATACATAACATACACTTATTAGTATGTGTTAAAAACAAGATGGACAAGTACACAGGGATAAAAATAGCTAAAATAGGACTAAAAATAGCAAAAAAAAGTGGTGAAAAAGAAACAAGTCCAATCATGAATGTGTTGTTAAATAATTTAATTAATTGGTTACAGTCCACAACCCAGCTCCTCCAGTTCACAGCAGTTGGCCCGTCCGTCCTGGCCCTGCTTGGTTGTGGAGCCTGATTGCCACCGGCACAAAGGACTGCCCAAAGCGCTTTGTGGTATGTCGGGGGGGGATGAGTCTGTGGCTAAATGTGGATCGCATTGCGGTCAGCTCATCATAGAGGGGGTGGCAGGGGTTCTCAAGGATAGCATGCAGCTTCCTCCTCGTCCTCCCCTCTGCCACCACCTGCAGACGGTCCAGGTCCCACAGAGCTTGCTTTTTTTTACCAGTTTGTTTATTTTGTCTGTGTTGGTGTTGCCCCCCCCCCCCCCCCCCCCCCAGCATACCACAGCGAAAAAGAGGGCACTAGCCTCCACAGACTGGTAGAACATCTGCAGCATATATTTTTATTGGTCTTATGTAATATAAAAAATGTCTGAGATACTGAATTTGGGGTTTTCATGAGCTGCAAGGCATACTCATCTAAATCAAAACAAATAAAGGCTTGAAATATTTCACCTGTATATACTTTTAGTTTTTTTTTTAATAATCACTTTAATTTTTAAAGGGTCCCCTGTCTTATAAATAGCCTTTTCCAGTGTTTAGCATTGTTTTCTAGCAATGGGTGGTTGTATCAACAATGTCCGTGTCTCAGATTCTCATTTTGGTGGATTGCTCTAGTTCAGATGTCACGAGATCCTCCCCCACTGAACTAAGCCATTCTGATTTGACTGTTTTGCTGACGTGAATAAGGCACTGATCTGCATATCTCAGCCCCTGGTTGTAGTCACCGCCCACAATCAACAATTCGCTCAACAACGGAGCAGTGGGAATAATGCGGAAGCGGTTTCCCTGTTCCCGACTCTCCCTCTCTATCTCTATCTCTCCAACCTGCATTTTACACACAATCGTGAGTCGAGCCGCTGACGGAGCGATCTCTCCTCTCTCTCTCTCTCTCGCTCGCTCTCTCTCTCGTATGTATCACACTGTGTGGGTGACTGTCACTCAAAGCGCTTTGCGAGTATGGGGGCGGAGCCCAGCCCAAAACAGCTTGAAATCTTGAAGTGGAAAAATGCTGCTTTAGAGTACTTGATTAGAAATGCATTTAAAAAAATTTAAACCTGGGGCGAACCACATAGCGCGCTCAGCCGCGACACGGCCGACCTGGGTTCGACTCCCGAACCCGTCGTTATTTGCCGAATGTCTTCCCCCCACTCTGTCTCCCATTCCTCCTCTGTCTCTCTCTACTGGACTGCCCAGTAGAAATAAAGCGATAAAACGCCAAGAAATAAATCTTTAAAAAAAAAAAATTATTTAAACCTTACAGATGTACTCACAGGAATTGTGTAAAATTGCCCAAATAGTGAAAGGAATAGCAAAACATGGGACCTTTAATGTATTTACTGCAGGTTTGAATGTGTGTGAATGTGGATGTACTGTATGTTATCGTGACGTTGAGAGAAACCCACGCACCCACGCCGTCTCTGTGGACCTCCAGCAGGAAGCCCTCGTGTGTGTGTGTGTGTGTGTGTGTGTGTGTGTGTGTGTGTGTGTGTGTGTGTGTGTGTGTGTGTGTGTGTGTGTGTGTGTGTGTGTGTGTGTGTGTGTGTGTGTGTGCGTGCGTGTGCGTGTGCGTGTGTGTGTGTGTGTGTGTGTGTGTACCACGCACCCAGGCCGTCTCGGTGGACCTCCAGCAGGAAGCCCTCGCGCAGGTCCGGCTCGCAGGCACACGGCACCGGCTTGGAGCGGAACCTCTGGTTGCGGAAGTGCAGGTGGAGCGTGAAGGTGGAGCACACCTGGCCCGGCAGCGGCTCGGCCTCCTGCAGGTGCTCCAGAAAGGCCTTACCGCCCAACACCTGCAGGTAAAGGTGCCTCCGTGCCGGGTCCATGAGGGCTGTGAAGGAGGACGAGAGAAGATTGTCATCAGGGGAGATCTCAACCAGAGGGTAGGTAAACGCTGGTGCATTTATACATCGCTTTTATCCAAAGCGCTTTACAATTTGTTCCTCACATTTCACAAGTAGAAAAAAGTAGGGATGCTCGATATTGGCTTTTTTACCGATACCGATATTCCGATATTGTCCAACTCTTAATTTCCGATACCGATATCAACCGATACCGATATATGCAGGGTTTCCCCGCCAAAAAAACGGAATAATTTCAGGTAACTAATAATTTCACTGGATGCAATATTGTTATTGTTTTTTTTGGGTTTTTTTACCGATACCGATATTTTCCGATATCACATTTTACTGCCGATATCGGCCGATAATATCGGTCGGCCGATAATATCGGCCATCCCTAGAAAAAAAGGGTAGGGACCGCACTCGAGGAATATCGTTTGTTTTAATACGCACAAAACGTTTTCGACCGTCCGGCCTTCATCATCAGTGTGCATTCACTCACCGACGGCGGAGGCGACCACGATATCATACGATATGATACATTTATTTATATTGCGCCCCTCAACCAATAGTTACATCGGCCCGGGGCGCATCCCGGGAGAGACGGAGAAACAAAAAAAGACGGGAACAATACGAAAACAGAAATAAATACATGCAGTCCAACCAAGCAGATAAGAGAACAGAATACACCACACATAGGGCGGTTAGGTGGCCGAGCGGAGATTGCGTTCGTCACCAGCCCCGGAGCTGAGCTGGATTTGCCTGTTCGAATCCAGCTCACAGCTCCGGGGTTGTCACCAGCTTGGCTGGCCGTCTGCACTGATACAATTGGCTGTATCAGAGGGTGGGAGAAGCTGGCGGGGTGGGTCCGGGTCGTTGTAAACAGCGACTCCTACAGTTCGGTCGGGGCGCCTGCTAAGCGCGGATTGGACGTGAGGGGGATAGTGTGGTCCTCCCACACGCTACGCCCTCTCAATGAGAATCCGCGCTGCCAGGTGAAAAGAAGCGGTGATTGGCTGGACGTGTGTCGGAGGAAGCACGTGGTAGCCTCCACTCTCCCAGATGATCTGACTGTGGGGGGTAAGTGCGCAGCGACCAGGAAGGGACTGGGAATTGGCATACGACTAACATTGGGATGGGGAGAAAATCGGAGGAAAATGGAGGGGGAAAAAGACCAATAATAAAAAAAAAAAAATACACCACACATACTACAATACAAAAACTAGCTCATGGATTGTTTATGGCGAATAGGTGGGTTTTGAGCATGGCCTTAACACATTCAGAGCCACGCCCCTTTGACCATAATAGGGCTACCGTGCCAATAAGGAAGTCAATGGGAGGTCTGGGGGAAATTTGCGAAGGCTTAAACTATATCTTAAATTATGGCTATGGGTCTAAAACACCCCTCGCTTATCAATGACTTGCTTGCAGTCAACATGTACAAAAAAAAGATTGTTTTTTTCCATTGGTACATTTCCGTTGTATACCGTTTTGAATACTTTAGTGTGATAGTAAAGGGTTAACATTCTGTAGTGTGGCAGTGGAAGGGTTAACCGTTTGGTAGTGCGGCAGTGAAAGGGTTAATAAGCTAGTAGGACACATGGCATATTGCCTGTTTTTATCACAAGGGGCAAAGACTAATGTTTGGATTCAGCGAGCACAAGTGTCCGTCGAAAGACTAGGAAGCTTACTGCGTTGAAACTAGGGTTGGGTACTGAACTCTGTACTTTTAAGGGGACCGACTAGGGATGTCCGATATTATCGGCCGATATCGGCATTAAAATGTGATATCGGAAAATATCTGTATCGGTTTTCAAAACAAATTTATTTTTTTTTACATTTCTATAACCTTTATTTACCCAGGCAAGCAAGTAAGAACAAATTCTGATTTAATTTATTGTCAAAAGTATGCATAATGTTGTGTTAATTCCACGACAAGAGATATGTAATGTTAATTACCTGAAATTATTCCATTTTTTGGGGGGGGGAAACCCTGCATATATCGGTATCGGTTGATATCGGCATCGGAAATTAAGAGTTGGACAATATCGGTATATCGGTATCTGTAAAAAAGCCAATATCGAGCATCCCTAGTACCGACCGAATTGCATCGGTACTACCGAGTACCAATTCACGCTAGATCAACCAATTGTACTGTACTTGTGCCATATGATGACAATAAATTTGAATGTAATGTAATCTTGTGACAACGTAAGTGTATAAGAACACACGCACAGTAATCACAACGATTACAACGTGAGGGTCATTCGAATATATATCGATTACAATGTGGGGGGCGGCGGGTCATTAGAATATCGATTAGAACGTGAGGGGCGGCGGGTCATTAGAATATATATCGATTACAACGTGAGGGGCAGCAGTTCATCAATTTATGTACAACTTACTTTTCTTTAACTGGGTCGGCTCTTTGTCAACAAAGTGGGTGGCAGGTTTTGAAGGAGAACCCGGTTCTGGGTCTGCTGGCGCTTCCTACACAAAGCAAAACAGTGCGACTGTGAATGAGCAAAAGGTCAATAGGTCAATGTCAGTCAGTGTCCAGGGTCCACCACAAATAGATTCCCCAAACTGAATATTAAAGATATTCAAATGATTTATACCAGTACATAAGGCTCATTTGAGCAACAACTTTGCCATGTTTATGGTCTTAGAAATGTTTGGACATAATTAACTTTCCTTTTGGTATCGATGATGTATTTTGCCTTTAAAAAAAGGTAATGTACAACCAACCAAGAGGATATGCTAAGCTAGGCTAATGTAGTTAGTTTTGACATTAAACATGAGAAAATATTTCATTTGAAATACTGAAATTGACATTCCTGATATTTACGAAATGTGGTGTGCACAGACTGCACACGTCAAGAACTTCTTCAGTGGCGTCACCTGCCGTTCATTTCCCCCCTAATTGCCCTCATGTCTCCTTTGCGATCATGACACCACGTGTGCCAGTCTGAATAGTGTTTTATTTTTATTTGTATTTGATTTTTTCTCACTTTTTCTGTATTTTTTCCTCCCATCCCAATTTAGTCCTTATGCCAATTCCCTTCCTGGTCGTTGCGCACATTGCCCCACTGTCGGCCTGGGGAGGGTGTAGAACTACCACTTGGCTCCTCTGATACATGTGGAGTCAGCCAGCCGAGAGGACAGCGAGGACTCTCACTGGAGGAACGTAACGCGTGCGGAGGTTCGCGCTATTTCCCCCCGATCCCCTCCCTGCTGAACAGGCGCCCCCAGGACCGACCCGACCAGTAGGAACCGCAGTTTACAACAATCAGGACACACACCCACATACCCCGCCGGCCTCCCACCCGCTAACACTGCCAATTGTGTTAGTAAGGGACGACTGACCAAGCCGGAGGTACCGCTGACAGCTGGATTCGATCCCAGAGTCTCTGCGGTGGTAGGTAGGCGAGTGAGATTCTCCACTGCGCTACCCAGCCGCCCCCTTGAATAGTGTTTTAAGAGAGAGTGTCCGTCTAGCAGAAAGGGACAGAAACCTTGATGAACTGTAGATCCTTCATCACGTCGTCCACGATGCCCCTGCGCTGCAGAGCGTGTAGAATGTCCCTCTCGGAGAACGTGTGCCGCGCGGGACCCAGGTCCTCCCTCACGGTCTCAGCCAGCACCTCTCGGATCCTCCCGTGGATGTCCATCTGTAAACAACAACGACACAGTTACAGAGCGCAGTGGCCGAAGAGGGAGAACGGTAGGGCTGACCCCTATTAGTCGAAAGGAGCCGTAGTCGACTGGCCAACCTCTTAGTCGAATATAATAAAAATAAATATATATATATATTTTTTTTTTGTATCATTCTTTCCAAAAGAAAAGAGGCCTAGAAGCGCGGCTAACGCTAATGGCACGCATACCAGAGGCTAACTGCCTACGAAAACAGGCACAGAGGCACTGAAAGAGGATTTCACCCATCTAATGAACACACTAGACTAGACAAATATCAAGATGTATCCACCATCAGTGGACCAATTGCATGCTTTTGCAGAGGACAAGAAGCCTTCAGTCGACTCCTTCAGACATTAAGCACCGCCCACAGCCCAAATGGAATGATACAAAATGTAAACTTTTTTTTTTCAATATTAAAAATATTATACTTTTTTTTTTTTTTTTTTTTTAGTCGACCAATAGTCGACTAACAGCAAATGTTGGCCAATCATAGTCGACCATCCAAATCCTTAGTCGGGGACAGCCCTAGAGAACGGTGTTGGTAGGGTGGAGCGTGTCGTGTTGTTGGTGTGTCCTTGAGCAAGACACTGAAGCCCTAGCTGCTTGTGGCAGCGCACTGCTCCCAGGTGGTTATAGGAGGATCAAATGCTGATAAATAATGTCCCCTCTGGGACAATAAAGTACAAGTTATTATTATTATTATTATTATTATTATTATTATTATTATTATTATTATTATTATTATAAGGTTTTGATTGACAGATTGCAGAATGTGTACAATACAGTACGGCTCAATACACACAATTGTTAAGGGGATGCAGACCAGAGAAAGACTTTCATCTTCTTGTTTACATCAGGGTCCCCCATTTTCCAATTCATATACGACATACATGACATGACATACAGACAGTACTGTTACATCCAGACATTTATGACATACCAGATATACAAATATACAGTACTATTATTTATGAGTTATGAGTTTTGAGAAGATTTTCACAGATGTATCTGTAAACACAATGGTACTTGGTTATCTTGGGGTCTTCAAATAATAATTCCTACCCTGCTACAACCACACACACCCGACTCTCAGAGTAAACAAGCCTCCTATTACTGATCCAAACCAACGAAAGATGACATTGCCATTTAATTTAGCATGCATTGCCTGTTTTACTAGAATTCATAGCTAGCCATTCAAATAGGAAGCAGTTCATACTCAAATATCAGCTGGCTACCTAGTTAACGTTAGCTAACTATGAGGAGTAAGTTAAAGCAATTATAATGTATTCCAACGTCTGTTAGTTTACGTTAGGTTAACAAATGTTGGTCTCAGAACCACATTGATTGATTGATTGATTGATTGACATTTTTATTACCAGATTGCAGAATGGGTACAACACAGTACGGCTCAATACACACAATTGTTAAGGGGATGCAGACCAGAGAAAGACTTTCGTCTTGTTTACATCAGGGTCCCCCATTTTCAATTCATCATAACATATATGACATACAGATAGACAGTACTGCTACATCTATACATTTATGACATATCAGATTTACAAATACAGTACTGTTTGTGATACAAAAAGAGTCTAAAAAAGAGAGTATACCTAGTAGGCATGGGCGGTATGACGGTATTACGGTATACCGGGGTATTTAGAGATACCGACGGTATTGAAAATCAATACCGTCAAAATCACAGATCCATTTCAGTTTATATTACAGTGAAACGGAGTTTTAACAGTGGTTGGTTGTAGTGCACTGCACACACGCGCCAGCAGAGGGCGAGACCAGTTCTCGAGTCACTAGTGGAGCAAGGCAGCGAGCCGCAGAGCTGGTTGTCTATACACAGGAGGAGGAGGGGAAAACCCGCTTCACTGGAAATTAAATGAGAGTCGAGACACGCTTACCGTTGCTGCCTGGTGCTGCGGGCTAACTGGCTGTTCTGAGATCTAACTGTTGTGTATGTGTATCACAACGGTGGTCACGCTTTACGGTAATGTTGCGACAGTGCTGTGAAAATACTGTAAAGCGTTGTGGTAAAGTAGAGTGTGTGTTGTTGTGGACTGGTGGAGCAAGCAAATAAACGGTAAAACGTTACGTCACAGTCCGGTGCGTTTTTGAATACACAATACTAACGTTACTAGTACTAGGGTGCTGCGGGGCTCCTGGCTACCATTCTGAGAGTTAACGTTAGTATTACTAGGATGCTGCAGGCTTCTGTCTAGTGGCTACCATTCTGAGAGCTAATGATAGTAGCACTCGGATGCTGCGGGCTAACTGGCCATCTACGCGATTTGTTTACTTGGTAACACGGGTTGCCCCCCCCCCCCCCCCCCGCTGATGAAAATGAAAGTCATACCGTTCAATACCGTACACCGGGGTATTATGTAATCAAGGTATAACGGTATGAAAAAAGTGATACCGCCCAAGCCTAATACCTAGTTAACGTTAGCTAACTATGAGGAGTGAAGCAATTATAATGTATTCCAACATCTGTTCGTTTACGTTAGGTGAATAACCGTTAGTCTCAGGACCACAGCAACGTTAGATGGAGTTGTCAAATGTATATACTCTATTTTTTTGACTATTTTTGTATCACAAACCTTACTGTATTTGTAAATCTGATGTCATAAATGTATAGATGTATCAGTACTGTCTATCTGTATGTCCTGTATGTCATAAATGTCTATGAATTGAAAATGGGGGACCCTGATGATGTAAACAAGACGAAAGTCTTTGTACAACCATGGCAGTTTCAGAAACCACTTATGGAAGAAATGGTTTTTATCCCACATTAAAAAGTTAGTCGAAAATGCTCATTCTTGAGGACTTTGAAAATCAAATTACACAGTAAAAGTAGTTCATATTATTTGTACAAGTAGTCTAAGAAGTACTAAGTACAACCATCATGGCAGTTTCATAAACTACTCATGGAAGAAATGGTTTTTATCCCAAATCAAAGTTAGTCGAAAATGCTCATGCTTGTTCTATGGAGAGGACTTTGAAAATCAAATTACTCAAAAAGTACACAGTAAAAGTACTTCATATTATTTGAGCAAGTAGTCTTAAGAAGTATTAAGTACAAACATGGCAGTGTCATAAACTACTTATATGGAATAAATGTTTTTTATCCAACATCAAATGCTCCTTCTTCTCTGGGGGGAATTTTGCCATTCTCAAAAAGTACACAGTAAAAGTAGTTGATAGTATTTGTGCAACAAGTGTATGAAGCAATAAGTCCTAACAATATTCTCATAAATTACCCTGTTCCTCAATCGCAAATAATAGAAATTACCCACATGCCATCCTTTACTTTGAAATCCTCACCGGAAGTGTTCCTCGGTGGAATTGTCTGTGGCTTTAGTGGTCGAATATATAATACTGTTACTGCACATGATACGAAACGTCCTATTGATTCGATATTCAATAATATACTGCACATACGAAACGGCCTATTGATTGACTGTATTCGAAAGTAACTTCGGTTCATTACAACAGTTTCCCAGGGTTGTTTTAAATGCATTCACGTAAACCTGTAGAACTCATCGCGCACTCGAATAAAAACAGGAGCGGCTGGTTTGACCACGCAAAAGTGAAAGACGGCTGGCTTGACCGCAGTCACTCCCTTCTGCAATCTGTTAATACAATTTTCAATCAATCAATCAATCAATCCCTCACCTTGATCAGATGGTTGTGAATGATGTGCTTCAGCTCGGAGGCTTTCTCTGGAGGCAGCAGAGACATGATACACTCCCCTGCTGTGTGGAGACAGTGCAATATACGCTGTTGTTGTTACTATAGAAACTGTCATTAATGTCTGCCTATGGCTATGACGGCTGGCTTGTTGTTCATCATTTTAACTTAGAATCCTAAACGCGACTCCAGAGATCATCACCGCCGGGATGTTTCAAGTGTGGCGGAAAAGCCAGCGGGAACTGACGTCAGCCGGCGTCGACTCGAAGACACTCTGACGTCACGAGACCGCCGCCATCTTGGTATTGGGGGAAACAAACCAATAGTATGCAGCTGCAGAGCCGCAGAGCCAGCGGCGCTGTGCACTGTGCGGGCACAGCTGCGAGATCCGCGCGCGGCCAGATATCTTGAATGAATGCGTTTATTTATTTCGACCATAAATTGAAAATAAATAATAATACAAAAAACTAGACAATTCTGCAAGGGGAAATTGTGAAAGTGTACCAAAGCACCTCAAAGGCACTAAAAACCAAATCGCAAACATCTCAAAACAAACTGGTCAGACTACTGCTTGACCTTACTCCTAGAACCCACCTCACCCCTGCCCAATTTGACAACCTAGGATGGCTTAGAGTAGACGACATAGTACAGCAACTTGCAATGGGCCTGGTCTACAAGATACACTACACGACCAAGGTACCCATGTACATGTCAAAATACTTCCCAAAGGTCAGTGAATACCACATCACAACACCAGAGGGAGCTCCACAAATCATGTTAAACCCAGATTCGGCTCAAACAATGGACTAAACACGTTTCGCAATTATGCCACATCAATGTGGAACGCCCTACCCAAAGCTGTAAAGGAATGTGAATCACTACCCACTTTCAAAAACACTCTCAAAGAACACCTACGGGAGACTGCAATTCGAAACTGGCCCCTGTAAATGTCCTAACCCAGTTGTACAGTAAATGACCAAGTATGGCTTTGTCAGTATTCCAATGTACAGTGCACCCCCCCCCTACCTCCAATGTACAGCCCTCCCCCCCCCCCCCCCCACCCACCCCCAACCTCCTCCAATGTACAGTTTCTACGTCAAAGACACTATTTTTCTGGACACTTTTTGTATCACAAACAGTACTGTATTTGCAAATCTGGTATGTCATAAATGTATAGATGTAGCAGTACGGTCTATCTGTATGTCGTGTGTGTCATATCTATGTTATGATGAATTGAAAATGGGGGACCCTGATGTAAACAAGACGAAAGTCTTTCTCTGGTCTGCATCCCCTTAACAATTGTATGTATTGAGCTGTACTGTACTGTATCCATTCTGCAATCTGTTAATAAACTTTTCAATCAATCAATCAATCACCGCCGGCCAACGGGAGAGGGTCTGTATTCTTTCCACAGCAAAACGGTAGGCAGGTTGGTTGGTTGAGAAATGCAGGCTTCAATTTATGTGTTGTTTAGTCTATCTGTTCAGTACTGTTCAGTCCTGTTTCAAGATGCACAATGAGATCCGAGAGAATTGTTGAATAGATATAGAACACAAATGTTCTCTAGAATGTTTATTATGACATACTGTGACATCATAATGTTCTAGAATGTTCTATTATGACATCATACTGTGCCATCACAAATGTTATAGAATGTCCTATTATGACATCATACTGTGACATCACAAATGTTCTAGAATGTTCTATTATGACATCATACTGTGACATCACAAATGTTCTAGAATGGTCTATTATGACATCATACTGTGACATCACAACGGAACATGTTTGAGTTTATTTGAATAATATAAATATGTTTGGTAAGGCTGTCCCCGAAGCCTGGGTTGTCTCCGGCTTCAATCGCCGTCACCCTCAATCCTACGGCGACTTCTTCCACGGTCACCCTTTCTTTGGGCAGTATTTGACGGGGGCGGTGGAGTTCTGCCAGTCGGGACCGGGGCCGGAGCACGATGGCTGCGTCTGTCAGGTTTAACAGACGCACAGGCACCCTTCCATTTAGGGCGTGTGCCACCACGTTGGCCACCATTAGGCCGGGCGGTAGGTTGGCACTCGGAGTGCTCTCGAGCATTACGGGGCGTTGTATCTTCGCCGACGTCTCACAGCGGCCCTGGACGACCACTTCGCTGCGGGGGGGAATGACCACCGGGTCTCGGCCGGCCACTTTCACGTACCCCCTTCTCCCCGGGGCGGTGCACCCCTGTTCCTCGTGAGCAACGGCAGTGACGATGCGGCGCAGGGCGGCGCTCCCGGCGTTGGAGCGATGGCGACCAGTTGGGCGTATCCCCTCCATTCCGGCGAAGAGGTCATACACCCCGCTGAGTATGTTCATCCCCAGGAGGCCCGGGACGGCGTTTCCCACGGAACTGCAGTGGGGGTCGTCTTTTACTACCAACACACATTTTCCAGGGAACTTCATGCCTAGACACTCCACTTCAGCGAAGAGGCACCCCACCACGGGGATTTCTAAGCCTCACACCTCAAAAGACGCATAGACACGGTACAAATAAGTGAGTTCACTTCGTGGTATAGCGGTCTGTGTTGTTGCCGGCGGCGTGGGGTTGCCGGCGGCGTGGGAGACCCGGGTTCGAAACTCCCTCCGGGCATCGAAGTTTGAGGTGACGTTGTCACAACCGTTACAATGGTGCCGACTGACCCGGATGCCTTGGGTGGAGTGGAGTGAGTTTAAGGAGGGTGAGTGTAACGGATGGTATCGTGAAGCGCAGTCACGAAGGGGTGCTATGGGTTAAACTCACTCTCACATCCTCAAAAGACGCATAGACACGGTTAGGGATGGGTACCAAATTCGGTACTTTTGAGGTACCGAACCGAAACACGTCGGTACTACAGAGTATCGAATCAAGTGAGAAACCGAAAAAAAAATAAAAATTTTTTTTTTTTACTTTTTTCTTTTCATGTCAACGTTCACACGCACAATATATGCTTACCTAGGATTTGACTTGATTCAACAACAAAGCAGTCGGAGCAATGACAAGCCGAAAACTGTCGAAATTGTAGTTATTTGAAGTTTGGATTTTTTTTTTACGACTGAGGTAGGTAAATTAAATTTCTTGAGACTAAAGTACCGAAAAAAGGTACCGTTGAGTACCGGTATCGATTCACAGGTACCTGTACCGGTATCGGTTCAAATGTGAAAGGTACCCATCCCTAGACACGGTACAAATAAGTGAATTCACCTCTTGGTATAGTCTGTGCTGCTGCCCGCAGTGTGGGAGGCCGGGGTTCAACTCCCACTTGGGGCATCAAGGTTTGAGGTGACGTTGTCACAACCGTTACACATGCACCATAGACATTCATGTTATGAGTGGGTGTCGTGCTGCCTGTGACAAGATGGCCACCAGTGAACTACGCTGGAGACTCCGCCTTGCACCATCTAGTTATATATATCTGTGGAATTCTACCTGTGTTTACTTCCTCAACAACTGTCGGTTTTTGGATTACCGTAATAAGCCTTTGCTTTTTCTCTGGTCTGCATCCCCTTAACAATTGTATGTATTGAGCTGTACTGTACTGTACCCATTCTGCAATCTGTTAATAAACTTTTCAATCAATCAATCAAACAACTACTCAAAGAGTTACGGTAAAGAGAAGCAGCAGTGGGCACCAGGAGGGAGGGGCCAGTAGACTTAAAAGAGTTAATATATCTGCATAATCCTTCTATATATATACCTATACACCTGCATATAACCCATATATCTCTGTGTGATGATGACTTATTTTTGTCGTACTATACTTGTGCAGTTGTGCTTCATGATGACAATACTGTAGCGACCCTGGGATTTGGGTCGGTTGGTCAGTTGAGCTGTCACTCAACACTCCGCCATCCCTATTGGACGCGCCAGCCACGGGTTGACAGAGTCGAGAGTGCACGGGCTGACCTGGGGAGGTATAAGTGGGTGGGGCATGGGACCCTCTCTGGGCATGGGAAATGGTAGCAATGAGTCTGAGTGATACCGCAACCTGTAATGGAGAACTGTGAATAAAGACCTGCACTGAGAACTACCAACCTGCCTCGAGAGCCGTCTTATAACGTTGGAAACCACGAACGTTACATTGGTGTCTGAAGTGGGATTTGAGGCGAAGTATGGACATTAAAAGTGTCGGTGGAGAATGAGCTAACGTGGGCTAGTGAGGGCTAACGGGAGCCAACGTGGCTAGCGCTAGCTAGTGGGAAGCAAGACTGTCTGTTGGGGGAGGGCGTCTCTGTCGGTCTGGGAACAGGAGGACGCGAGCAATCTGGAACCAAAGGATTTGTATAAGTATTTGGTGGTTGTCGTCTCCTGGGGCCTGACAGAGAGGGTTGCAGCCGGTAACCAACAGAGCACGTCGGCAGCTAATGAGCCTAGCTTAGCTTACAGTTAGCATCAGGTTTAGCGTGGCAGAAATGGAAGCCGGCGCCGTTAACATTAACACTTTAATCGCCAAGGACGCCTTAACTCGTCATTCCCCGCCATGCTAATTCTGGCAATGACGCCGTAACACGTCATTGAGATCAATATTTCAAAAATCTGTGATCGCAATCATATTTCTCCCGCGGAGACTTGAGATCTACTGTTGATCCCCTCTCAACTCTCCAACGGTTCAAGAGCGCCATCTGGTGGCCGATCGGCGGATCGCCCAAACCGGAAACCGGAAACTGGTGCTCATCCAAATTTGGTCCGATCACTCGCTATAGGTCCCGGGACTTGAGCTAGACACAATGGATAGCGATCCGTTAGCAATAACTCGATAAACAACATGATTTGGACGTATATACTATTATACAACCTGGAGATGGATCGTATATTTCAACATCCCATAATAGGAATATTTCTGCTCCACGCTCATCGCCCAACGGCCCGAGGAGACTGGGGTAAGTTTCAGCGTTATTTTTTACCGTGTTCGATACAAACTGCTCTGATGATCATATCACCCACGCACACTAGATGAATCATCTAACGTTGGCCACGGAATTATAAACGACACCCCCCCCCCCCATCCGGTCAACATCAGATGATAAGTAGTAACTTCTAGAAGCACGTCCATTTGACATTTTTTATCTGGCGCCGATCGCTATCAAACTGTATTTGATCATCAATATAATGCATTTGGGGCTATAAATCACGTTCTGCAGAAAACGATAAAAACATATTTATTTATGCTCTATGATTGCATGGATGAACTGCAACATATGTCCTTTCAATGTGAACTTGTGAATCCCCCTCTACCCCACTCCACCCAGAGGCTTGAAACAATGAAATCACTATAGCAGTCAATATTATGTGCAAAAGCCTCTTCTTAAAACAGGCGTATTAAATCAATTCCTGGAACATCTCATTTAGCTCGCATTGATTGTACTAAGCGAATCAAATGGTAGTCCAAATAAAATTACAACTAGAATACGAGCAGCAAATCATCAATGGATGTTCTGGAGCTGTGGCTGAACCTCTTCCAAGCAGCTGGAACTGGGATTAAACAAAACAATCCAGTGACACAAACAGGCTTTGATATAAAAAGAGGAATATTTTATTTAAGAAGTAGTTCATGTTTTGTTTGCTTTTCAAACCACCAACTGTCATGTTTTCACTGTAGATGAACAGTGTAAAAAAAAAAAAAAAAACAAGAAAACTCCCCTGAATCTCATGTGAAACTGACGACCAAATTAATGAATGGAATGGTCCGAAAGTCTACTCTGGGGCAAATCAGAATAGAGTTAAAAAAAAAAAACATCCATTAGGGGTAAATATCCAGTGTCTCAAAACATTCCATCTCAAGGAGTTAGAACATGCTAGCAACACATTCGGTGTGTGACTGACTCTTTAATACAACTATCACTGTATCAAAATGCTCACTGCATACAGTCTGATGCAGTGCAGACAAGTCATACCGATTTCAACTGGTGGTTCGTGGTATTGTATGAAGTAAATGTCTCTGTATTGGTTATGGTAGGTAACCTTGCAGCACTCGTTTTCCTACGGAAGCTAACTCTTCCGACTCCCTTCAAGGCACGTTAAGACTCGTGTTTGCCATACAATTTGCAGTCATCGGCATATCATACAGCTTAAGAATTTGAATGCAAGGTGCTATGAACATAAACATTGCTTTGTATTGGTCCCAGTAGATCTAGAAAACCGAGCTAGTCTAATGATGGGCTTATTTCTCAAACGAGAGAAGACAAAAACATGTATTCCGTGCCGCGATGCCAGGAGATCAAACACAGGCCTATTGCTATCACTTTCCAACATGGCCGTCGGAAGTATAGACCCAGTAGGAAATACATTCCATATGATGGGAATACAGATTAAGTGACTGTCCCAGAGTTCAGATCCCCCTTCGACACACTATGCCCCTTATTGATGGAACTAACGTTGCCGCCCCCCCCCCCCCCCCCCCCCCCGCGGACAACAGTGGGGATAACCTGAAATGACACACATTACACCAACCAGTGGGTAAACGACACACACTAGGCAGAAAGGGACCAGCATCTTGTCGGATCCACTTGAGAACTAAAAACCTATGAAAATGTGTCGACGTAAATAGAAAATGAACGAACGGATTAACATAACATTCCGTCTGAGCCTGAAACGGCAGCTGTGGGTGTCTGACCCCAAAATGGGGTCCGGTCGCAGACACACTGGCCCGGACCGACTGGTGTGTCCTGTTGACACAATGGAAGAACAACAGGCGCTCTGGAAAACCCCTCGACGCATGCGTGAAAACAGAACAACATTTTAATTGCAGGAAAAAAGCTCGGTGGTAGTTGACCTCTAGTCTCTGGAGTCTCGTCTTCCTACGTGTCTATGGTAGTTGACCTCTGCGGTAGGATCGCAAGTCACACCATTTCAAATGCAAAATGTAAAGCAGGTCCTTGGATGAACAATAAACAATGACCTATGACCTTTACAAATAAAGAATGCAAAAATAAAATGGTCAGAATATCCTTTTTTTTTTTGTGTGTACTGTGCCTTTTAAGTACGTTTCTTTCTAAAGCATTAGCTCCGATACAGTACATTCATCATAGTGACAAAAGGAAAAAAAAACGTAAAACTTAAATCATCGCGCTGGCACCAAGATCCTGAGATGTTACCATTTTTGTTTTTAAAGATCTTACATGGAAAAATATACACACACTCACACACACACACTCACTCACTTGATCTAGCGCTCTGGCATTTTGACCTTAAGAAATAAATATCCCCAGTTTATACACACACACATTACCATCTAACTCTACTTAAAGAAAGTACCCGTCTCCAGGTACTGGTGCAAAATAAGATACGGGTAAGTGAGTCTGAGGTGACCTAGAGAGAGAGAGAGAGAGAGAGAGAGTTCTTCACTGGGAGTACACGCCCAGCGCCAGGGCCGCACCCCCCCCCCCCCCCCGGCGCCCACGTTCAGCGGTACACCCTGGCAGCAGGCCCGGCGCCAGGAGGCCCACCACGCTCAGCAGTACACCCAGCACACCAGCAGGCCCAGGGCCAGGGCCGCGCCGGCGCCCACGTTCAGCAGCACGGGTCTCCAGTAGAGCCAGCTCTCCTTCTGCCTCTCCGAGTCGCTCAGCCTCTGCTTCATCTGCTGCAGCTTCTGCGCCGTGGTGGCGATCCTCTCCTCGCGGTGCCTCTTTCGAACAACGCTGGGGAGACAATTTGAACACGTTAATAATATGGTTAGGCAAAACTATAAAGACGAGTTTTTTTTTTTAATCGATATCGTGCGACGGGGGGGGGGGGGGTCTCTCGGTTCTCGTGAATTACGTGACGACGGTCAGAACGACGTTCTAATCAAAATAATCACATCATTATTTATAATAAATGAACAGTTTACCTCCACCATCTGTTCTCTTCCCTCCAGGTAAGATTGCATCCAGCTCACTGATAAACTCATCAAAAGTTTAAACCAATTGCTTTTAGCTCGTCAATCAAAATGGAGTGACTGTCGAAGGCCTTTTGTAGCTCCAGCGTGACCATAACTAGCAGCACAGTCAGAGTTGTAACAGTACATGGGATCGAGTACATAAGAGCACAAAACCTCCCGCTCTCGCCCCCGTCGTCGAGCTGTTCTACTTACTTTCCGGAGTCCTCTGCCATGTGGTGGTTTTGACAGAGTGTGTCGACCCCCCCGTCTCCTGAGCCGGCCTGTGGTTCCAGGCAAGGCCCTGGCTTACCGGCCTGTGGCTCCAGGCAAGGCCCTGGCTTACCGGCCTGTGGCTCCAGGCAAGGCCCTGGCTTACCGGCCTGTGGCTCCAGGCAAGGCCCCGGCTGACCGGCCTGTGGCTCCAGGCAAGGCCCCGGCTGACCGGCCTGTGGCTCCAGGCAAGGCCCCGGCTGACCGGCCTGTGGCTCCAGGCAAGGCCCCGGCTGACCGGCCTGTGGCTCCAGGCAAGGCCCCGGCTGACCGGCCTGTGGCTCCAGGCAAGGCCCCGGCTGACCGGCCTGTGGCTCCAGGCAAGGCCCCGGCTGACCGGCCTGTGGCTCCAGGCAAGGCCCCGGCTGACCGGCCTGTGGCTCCAGGCAAGGCCCCGGCTGACCGTTGGGCCTGTTGTCCAATTGAGGTCTGGGTGGCGGAGGAGGCGGAGGCAGGTCTGGCATCACGTCATCTTTGAACGTCACACTCCGATTGTTCTGCTACAGTGGGACGGGACACAAAGACGGGACACGTGAGGCTGAGACGACGAGAGGCGCTGATCAGAGAGCAGTTACACACAGACAGGACCGCGTGTAGTCTTTTACCAACACACTTGCAGTTCCGCGTTCGGGTTCCGCCATCTGATATAACAGCGGCGTGATTATGTTAGCGTAGTAATATCTATACTTTTCAAGAAAACAAATGCTGTATCTCGTCGGTGGAGAACAAAAAGACACGTCGCCTTTTCTTTAAAATCCTGTCGAAAGTCTGGGAGAAGCCGTTTTCCTTAAAGCAGTGTTTTCTCGCTCTCTTAATGGTGTTGTGTGTATCGTGACTCAAGTATCGTGATAGTATCGTATCGTGAAGCCTCTGGTGATTCCCACCCCTACTATCCACCCCTGTTTGTACGTACCTGCACATAGACCTTTTGCATATCTGTAGATACTATATCTGTACATATCCTACTCATACTAGTTACGCTGCTGGCCAGTATGACTACTACCATACTGTCTTGTACATAGTATACTCCCTGGCCGAGGCTTTGGCATGAACGTCTTAATACTATGCAAGACTACTACTACTTTGACCTTTCAAATCCTGCTCTCTTTCCTTGCTCCTCCAATCACAACTGTTGCTTATTGGAGGAGAAAAAGAAAAGAGGGCGGGGCTTGAGGAGGGCCAAATCCCGGGTGGCGTAGTGGGCAAGGCGCTCGCCACGAAATCTGGAGACGCTGGGCTTGCCTGTTCGAGCCCAGCACTCCACATTTGTTTTCAGTTTAGCTGGTCGTCCGTACTAATACACATTGGCCGTATTAGGGGGTGGGAAACTGATGGGTGGGGATCGGGCGTTGTGGACAGCGACTCCTACAGGTCGGTTGGTGCGCCTGCGCAGTAGAATCAGGAAGTGTCGGGGGCAGCGTGAGCCTCCCACGCGTTACTCCTCACCACTGAGAGATCGAGCTGCACAGGTGAAAAAATGCGACTGCTGTTACCTCAAGTACCGGAGGGGACTTGTGCTATGTTTGACTTAGTCCACATTGCAGCCGGCTTGTGGGAGGCAAGAAACAGCGTTCGTGACAAGGGAGGGTTGAATTGGATGATAGGAAACTGGGATGGGAGAAAATATAGAAAAAATGGGAGAAAAAGTGGATAAAAAAAAAAGAGGAGGGCCAAATCCCCATGATCACAGCGCCACCTACCTGTGCCAGCTGTGTGTCTCTCAAGATGTACTTCCTGCCCTCCAGGACGGCCCGGTAGGAGAAGCGGAGCTGGTCGGCGGTCTGGATCAGGCCCATGCGGTAGTCCCTCATGTCCAGCAGAACCCTCTGGATGTCCACGGAAGACGGGTCGCTCCTCTTGTCCATCTGCACCACGGGTCAGGATTGAGATGTTTTATGGGAAACTTGGGAAAGAATGTGTAGCTAATAGGGGTGTAAGGTACACGTATCCGTACAGAAGCGTTTCAGTGTGTGCCGTACCGTACCTAACTAATACAACGGTATGTTAACCACTAACGACCGCCCACCGGGGGCTGTTTTTTTCACAATCTAATAGAATTATTATTATTATTATTATTATTATTTTTACAAGTCGATTATTAATTATTTCAATATAGAATATTCGTCGACAGCCGTACAAGTACAATTAGTTACTGCACTTCCACCCCCGCGTGGAACATGGAAAGCCAAACTTTCCCCCACTGTACCAAAAACCCGTACCAAACCGTGACTTAAAAAACCGAAGTATGTAACGTACCGTGGTTTTTGTGTACCGTTACACCCCTAGTAGCTAAAGCTCATGCTTGGTCTCTAAATGGTCCAGAACGCATCCACCTGACCGCATCCCCAGACCGACAGTAGGGCAGCGCCAGCATGTGGTAGTCTACACCCTCCCCAGACCGACAGTAGGGCAGCATGTGGTAGTCTCTACACCCTCCCCAGACCGACAGTAGGGCAGCGCCAGCATGTGGTAGTCTACACCCTCCCCAGACCGACAGTAGGGCAGCATGTGGTAGTCTACACCCTCCCCCGACCGACAGTAGGGCAGCATGTGGTAGTCTACACCCTCCCCCGACCGACAGTAGGGCAGCATGTGGTAGTCTACACCCTCCCCCGACCGACAGTAGGGCAGCATGTGGTAGTCTACACCCTCCCCCGACCGACAGTAGGGCAGCATGTGGTAGTCTACTCTACACCCTCCCCGACCGACAGTAGGGCAGCATGTGGTAGTCTACACCCTCCCCAGACCGACAGTAGGGCAGCATGCGGTAGTCTACACCCTCCCCAGACCGACAGTAGGGCAGCATGTGGTAGTCTACACCCTCCAGACAGACAGTAGGGCAGCATGTGGTAGACTACACCCTCCAGACAGACAGTAGGGCAGCATGTGGTAGTCTACACCTTCCCCAGGCCGACAGTAGGGCAGCATGTGGTAGTCTACACCCTCCCCAGACTGACAGTAGGGCAGCATGTGGTAGTTCTACACCCTCCCCAGACTGACAGTAGGGCAGCATGTGGTAGTTCTACACCCTCCCCAGACTGACAGTAGGGCAGCATGTGGTAGTCTACAGCCTCCCCAGACCGACAGCAGGGCAGCATGTGGTAGTCTACACCAGTGGTTCCCAAAGTGGGGGTCGCGAGATGATTTTTTATGCAGTCAGGCCACAGAACTTAGAAGTAGGCCAGGCCAGTGTTTCTAGTTGCAGTGGCGCGATAGTTAGATAACCTAGGTGGGGAACAACCAGTAGATCACTGCAACTCACACAAGTTGGAGAACTATCTCTCTCTCTCTCACACACACACACAAAGAGAGCTGCATGTGATTGGTGGAGGCGGGACCCTTACAAAAAACTAAAAATCCATCAAAATCAGTATTGTTGCTAATCATTGACACATGCTAGCCTGTAATAATCCCCCCCAGAAAAATCTACTTTGTATTTGATATATTGCAAATATATGCCATCACACACACTGGCATTTAAAGGGTTAGAATTATAAAATGAATTGAACGTGGTGTTATGATCAGGGCTGAAGTTGAATAAAAGATTTATGAAAGAAAAAGTGGTATTTCAACATATAGTCATATTTCTATGGTGTTTTTGAAGAGGACAATTTAGTCCCTTATGGTAAGAGTGAGTATCTTTTTCAATCTGACATTACAAAAAAAACTGAAAATCCATCAAAATCAGTGTTGTTGCTAATCATAATCATACATATGCTAACCTGTTTTTTAACAATAATTTGTGATGCCATCACAAACACTGGCATTTAAAGGGTACAAATAAAAAAATGCCTGCACCAGAATGCAGGAAATGAAGTCTGTAACAAGAAATGTCCTGGTGGGGGACCCCCAGACCCCCTGCTTAAAAAGTGGCCTGACTGGGGCTATATTTCGCACTATATTTCCTGGCCTGAATGATTTCCCCAGTCCGACCCTGGTTAAAAGCCTCCAATTTACTAGTGTGTGTGCGTTTGAACGTTTGCATGTTTCAACCATACATACAAAAAAAATAAAAAAAATTATAATAATAATAATAATTTTTTTTTTTATTATAATAATTTTTGTACCTCCTATAATAGTGGGGGACGCGGCTCTCTGACACCGTTATTTCGGGGGTCGCGGCCTGAAAACGTTGGGAACCCCTGGTCTATACCAAACAGACCAAACCATCAATCCCACCGTTCTTTGCATCATGTTACGTTCAACATGCTCACCAGAAGCAAGCAGGTGTCCACCAGGGAGAAGGTCCCGGAGCGTCCGATCCCCGCACTGCAGTGCACCACGGACGGCCCGTGTTCCGGCCCCAGTGCGCCGGACTCCCGCACCTTGAACAGGAAGCTCAGGAAGGAGGCGGGTGACTCCGGGACGCCAAAGTCGGGCCACGTGGTGTAGTGGAAGTGATGGATCTCCCGGGACTCGCCGGTCTGGACCAGCGAGAGGGAGGACAGACGGGTTAACCCTAACCCTAACCCACGTGGTGTAGTGGAAGTGATGGATCTCCCGGGACTCGCCGGTCTGGACCAGCGAGAGGGAGGACAGACGGGTTAACCCTAACCCTAACCCACGTGGTGTAGTGGAAGTGATGGATCTCCCGGGACTCGCCGGTCTGGACCAGCGAGAGGGAGGACAGACGGGTCGTGTTTTTTTAACCCTTTCACTGCCACACGACAAACGGTTAATAACCCTTTACTATCACACAACCGACGGTCGCTGGTGTTTTTATGTACATTCGAAATTGAATTCGACATTCGAATATAATGTTGACAGCCCTACTACAGACTGTTAACCACCTGTAGTGTGGCAGTGAAAGGGTTAACCTTCTGTGTATTGTCGCAGTGAAAGGGTTAACCGTTTGGTAGTGCGGCAGTGAAAGGGTAGAGATTTACACTACCAAAGGGTTAACCCTTTCACGGCGACAATACAGAAGGTTAACCCTTTCACTACCACACTACAGGTGGTTAACCGGGCTGTCAACATTATATTCGAATATCGAATTAAATTTTTCGAATCGACATAAAAACACCAGATTCGAACATGAACGGAGAAATTCTAATTTGAATTGAATGTAAACCGACTGTGCCTTTAAGACGGCACGGTGGGTCTTGCGACATGCTGCCATGTCGCAAAGTGTTGTTGTTGTTGCCGGCAGTTGGCGCGAGTGTTTGAACGTCTTATCTTGTGAAGTTATTATACACAATATTGGCGACGAGGATTATGGATTCTTTACTCTCACATCTCTCTCCGTTCCTCGCCCTGCCTGGCGAGCCACCAATTCTGTGGATTCACTGGCTGGAATCTTTCGACAGGTTCATAATAGCCGTCGGGCTAGCCGATGCCAACGACGTGAGGAAGAGACCGAGAACGGATTTTTCAGACTCTCGGAAATGCACATAATTATGGGGATTGTATCACGCTGCTGTGTGGACATTTCTCTGCTCCACAGAACGCGATGCTCCGGCGGATTGTTTTGACGACAGCAGGCGGGTGAGTCGGTCCAAATAATTACTGGTCATGGTTATTTTTAGTCTTGCAATTTTAAAGCCATTTTTTTTTACGCTAAAATTCGAATTAGTCTACAATTCTGCAACGAATATCGAATTCGATTTTTTTTTAAGTGACAGCCCTAGTCTGTAGTGTGGTAGTGAAAGGTTAACCTTCTGTAGTGTGGTAGTGAAAGGTTAACCTTCTGTAGTGTGGTAGTGAAAGGGTTTACCTTCTGTAGTGTGGTAGTGAAAGGGTTTACCTTCTGTAGTGTGGTAGTGAAAGGGTTTACCTTCTGTAGTGTGGTAGTGAAAGGTTAACCTTCTGTAGTGTGGTAGTGAAAGGGTTTACCTTCTGTAGTGTGGTAGTGAAAGGTTAACCTTCTGTAGTGTGGCAGTGAAAGGGTTTACCGTCTGTAGTGTGGTAGTGAAAGGGTTTACCTTCTGTAGTGTGGTAGTGAAAGGGTTTACCTTCTGTAGTGTGGTAGTGAAAGGGTTTACCTTCTGTAGTGTGGTAGTGAAAGGGTTTACCTTCTGTAGTGTGGTAGTGAAAGGTTAACCTTCTGTAGTGTGGTAGTGAAAGGGTTTACCTTCTGTAGTGTGGTAGTGAAAGGGTTAAAGATTAAACTGGACTTTGAAGAAGTCCCTTATTCATTGCAACGTAGTCCTGCGGCAAACACACACATGCAAACCTTCCACTGACCTGATGCTTGGTTCTAAGTAGGGATGTCCGATATTATATCTTATATATATAATATAATAATATATAATATAATATATATATTATATAAAAATATCGGTATTGGTTTTAATTTATTTAACCTTTACTTACCCAGGAAAGCAAGTAAGAACGAATTCTTATTTTATTTATTGTCAAAAGTATGCATAATGTTGTGTTAATTCCACGACAATTGATATGTAACGTTAATTACCTGAGGGGGGGAAACCCCGCATACCATATCGGTATCAGAAATTAAGAGTTGGACAATATCGGTATCGGTAAAAAAGCCAACATCGAACATCCCTAGTTCAGGGTGCTCACCTTTGTGTTGTGCAGCTCCAGCACCGTGCAGCAGGACTGGTCGTCCTCCGAGAGGAGTCTCACGACGAACCCGGTGTCAGTGA
This sequence comes from Notolepis coatsorum, assembly GCF_963971535.1. Lineage (NCBI taxonomy): Eukaryota > Metazoa > Chordata > Actinopteri > Aulopiformes > Paralepididae > Notolepis > Notolepis coatsorum. The sequence continues at coordinate 5,127,931 of NC_140183.1, read as the reverse complement.
AGGACATCTGCTGCTCCTCTGTGGTCGGCCAGTACTGAGCACACTTCTCCTGTCCAAGACAAACACCAACCGGGTCGTTCAAATGCCTAATCCAACACGGGATGTTTCATAATATTCAGCGACTGCAACAACAGCTGAGCTACTTGGCAGATTATTCCACGAGGCCCACGACGGGAGCAGACCAGAAGCACCGCAAACTAATTTAAGAGCAAAATGGCCATTTCTGCAATATTCCGGGGACATAAAAGAAAGGTTTACTTACGGATCCTTTTTCGATGACTCTGTTGAGCATGATCACAGCTTTGGAGCACTGCTCCCAGATCATCAGCCAGAAGTGGCCACAGGTGTTCCTCAAAGGGCCCTGTGGAAAGGTTTACAGCCAATGAGGGAACTGACCTGATCTCAAACCCCACCCTCTTTTCTTGATCCTCCAATCACAACTGTTACTTCCCTCCTAGAGTAAAGTTATTGTTGGTAAAACAATTTGTGTGGCATAAAAGAAGCATAGAAAAAGACATGTAGTCAAGATGATTAGTAAATATTATGAAGTGTAATAGGTATTTACTACATGTTTACTAGTAAATATTATGAAGTTGGATTTCCATATTCCTACTTATGTATAAGATACATATTCCCACTGATGTATAACAGACATATTCCCACTGATGTATAACAGACATATTCCTACTTATGTATAACATACATCTTCCCACTGATGTATATCTTAGGGATGGGCGTGAGTAATCAATTAATCGATTACTCGTAGCTATGAGAAAAATCGATCTAAAATTATTAATAATTTTTATGAAAAAAAAATAGTTTTTTAAATTTTATTTGTTTACATATTTGTTTCACATGTATGTGTAAGATTATAACTGTTTGTTGGTTTATACGTGAATGAACAAAATGAAGTAAAAAATAAAAAATAAAAAAGTAACGTTTTTTTCCCTTTTCGAGTAATACACGATCACTCGAGTATAGCATGCAATCAATCGATCTGGATTTTTCTTTAAAATGTCCGTCCCTAATACATATTCCCACTGATGTATAACAGACATCTTCCCACCGATGTATAACAGACATCTTCCCACTGATGTATAACAGACATCTTCCCACTGATGTATAACAGACATCGTCCCACTGATGTATAACAGACATCTTCCCACTGATGTATAACAGACATCGTCCCACTGATGTATAACAGACATCTTCCCACTGATGTATAACAGACATCTTCCCACTGATGTATAACAGACATCTTCCCACTGATGTATAACAGACATCTTCCCACTGATGTATAACAGACATATTCCCACTGATGTATAACAGACATCTTCCCACTGATGTATAACAGACATATTCCCACTGATGTATAACAGACATATTCCCACTGATGTATAACAGACATCTTCCCACTGATGTATAACAGACATATTCCCACCGATGGATAACAGACGTATTCCCACCGATGTATAACAGACATATTCCCACCGATGTAACGTCACGGTGACCAAATGCGTCCACATTTTTATAGGATTCTATCACATTTTCATAACAATAGCGAATATTACTTACCCTGCGCCGTTTTCATTGAGGTTTCTTACAAATTAACGATGTTTTATTTGTCCTATATATGCGGATAACATTTAAAATCTTAAATTGTGCCATTTTGTTTCCCTTTAGACAACAAACATAATGCTAATGATGCACTTTTGTTAAGATAATTAGTTTACCATTCGCGGTCACTGTACTGAGGTCGCATTAATAGTTTACCGCTGTTCAGATCGCGTCAAAGAATAGACGTGTCGCAGTGACCTGTGACCTGTGCTAAAGGATCTTGGGAAATGTATTCATGTAGTTTTCAACATTTTCACCTTTTAATTTTAAACCAATGCTGCCATCTAGTGACAACAGAAAGTGTTGTGTATCGTCACCTTGAGAGGCACTTCCGTAAACACCGTCGCCCAAAAACCCATTCTAGAGATTCCCACTTTTTACTGGGAATGGGGCGTGGCCGAATTTGGTCCGAGACAATAAGAGTGACTGCGATTGGTCTACGTTCCGTTATAACTAGGGATGTCCGATATTATCGGCCTACCGATATTATCGGCCGATATCAGCATTAAAATGTGATATCGGAAAATATCGGTATCGGTTTTCGAAAAAGAAATATATATATATATATCTTTTTTTTTTCACATTTCTATAACCTTTTTTTTGTTTTGTTTTTTTTATCCACTTTTTCTCCCATTTTTCTATATTTTCTCCCATCCCAATTTCGTATCATCCAATTCAACCCTCCCCTGTCACGAACGCTGTTTCTTGCCTCCCACAAGCCGGCTGCAATGTGGACTAAGTCATACATAGCACAAGTCCCCTCCGGTACTTGAGGTAACAGCAGTCGCATCTTTTCACCTGCGGAGCTCGATCTCTCAGTGTCGAGGAGTAACGCGTGGGAGGCTCACGCTGCCCCCGACACTTCCTGATTCTACTGCGCAGGCGCACCAACCGACTTGTAGGAGTCGCTTGTTCACAACGTTCGATCCCCACCCTTCAGTTTCCCTCCCCGTAATACGGCCAATGTGTATTACTGCGGACGACCAGCTAAACTGAAAACAATGTGGAGAGCTGGGCTCGAACACGCGAATCCTAGCGTCTCCACACTGGTGGCGAGTGCCTTGCCCACTACACCACCTAGCCGCCTCATTTCTATAACCTTTATTTACCCAGGCAAGCAAGTAAGACCAAATTCTGATTTTATTTATTGTCAAAAGTATGCATAATGTTGTGTTAATTCCACAACAAGAGATACCGGTATGTAATGTTAATTACCTGAAATTATTATTTTTTTTGGGGGGGGGAAACCCTGCATATATCGGTATCGAAAATTAAGAGTTGGACAATATCGGTATCAAAAGCCAACATGGAGCATCCCTAGTTCTAACAGACGTCTTCCCGGCGCCTGGAGGACACGGTACCTGAGCCAGGATGTAGACCCGCTGGGCTTCCTCCATGGTGACCAGGTTGGCGTTGATGTAGTCGTTCTCACAGTTGTGCAGCTTCACCCGACTGTGATCATCTGAGAGAAGAAGAAGAAGAAGAGAGACCAAACCACGAGGTCTTACATCAGAGAGACACCATCACAGGGAGTAAATATGATCACTCACGCGGCATGAATGTATTAATATGAAAGTGTATTATATTATATACTTACAGGGGCTGACGTCCCTGTACCGGTTCAGGTTGCGATTGAGCGGCCGGTTGGCCACTTCGCAAGAATGCTCGTTGGCTTGGGTACGGATTTCCTGTCGAGGACAAAAACACAAAACCACAGCCACCAACACATTTACCAGCGTGTTCAGAGTATTCCCTCCATCCTGCCACAACCAACACATTTACCAGCGTGTTCAGAGTATTCCCTCCATCCTGCCACCCACCAACACATTTACCAGCGTGTTCAGAGTATTCCCTCCATCCTGCCACCCACCAACACATTTACCAGCGTGTTCAGAGTATTCCCTCCATCCTGCCAGCCACCAACACATTTACCAGCGTGTTCAGAGTATTCCCTCCATCCTGCCAGCCACCAACACATTTACCAGCGTGTTCAGAGTATTCCCTCCATCCTGCCAGCCACCAACACATTTACCAGCGTGTTCAGAGTATTCCCTCCATCCTGCCAGCCACCAACACATTTACCAGCGTGTTCAGAGTATTCCCTCCATCCTGCCACCCACCAACACATTTACCAGCGTGTTCAGAGTATTCCCTCCATCCTGCCAGCCACCAACACATTTACCAGCGTGTTCAGAGTATTCCCTCCATCCTGCCAGCCACCAACACATTTACCAGCGTGTTCAGAGTATTCCCTCCATCCTGCCAGCCACCAACACATTTACCAGCGTGTTCAGAGTATTCCCTCCATCCTGCCAGCCACCAACACATTTACCAGCGTGTTCAGAGTATTCCCTCCATCCTGCCAGCCACCAACACATTTACCAGCGTGTTCAGAGTATTCCCTCCATCCTGCCAGCCACCAACACATTTACCAGCGTCTGGCAGGTGTTAATATCCTGAGCCCGTCTCTCTCTCTCTCAAGTAGCCAAACATTACACTATAAAAACGAACTGGATGGTTGATGTTTATCATTAAAGGTCAACCTCCACGTTGTATTTTTGTTCAATAAACAATGTGGACTAGGCCAACAGTGACTTTCATGAAGAATTGGGAAAAAAAGTATTGAAATTGACCCAGTTTTAGCGTTTTTATCAAAACATTTTGTCTGCCCAACACAATCAACATGCACATGCATATTTTAATCAATGGTTTATAACGTGCACATGTAATGTCGTCACAACAGGTATTGGTCACCAGGGGGCTCTGTGACCCTACTCCTGTGCTCTGGGAGACACAGGCAGTAGCAAGGAGGCAGAGCATTATTTTCGGCGTTGGGTGCATGATGCGCATGCGCTGTGATCACACAAGGCAGCCAACGCCGGAAATAATGCCGTTTTGAGCAGTTTATAAAAAATATTTAAAATGTTTATTAGCAACGCAGAGCTTTCAAACCATCCCGTATCTCTGTCCGAAACCCTCGTGCAACTGTGAGTACATTTGAAATGTCTCTGTGATACTTGTATAACGAACGGTTCGGCCAGAACCAGTCCTTCATGGTAAATCTAGGTTGGTTTCCTATTAAGGAGCAAGTGACTGTGGATTCACTCGATGCATCAGTCACGAAAGGGGCTATGATGAGCTTGGCAAGCCAGAGTAAAACACAGTTTTCATTCAATCAATCAATAACAACATTAACCAGACTCTCGTTGTGTCTATTATGCTAACGTTACCTCATTGTGTCTATTCTACAAGCTTTAACGTTACCTAGCCTCTCGTGTCTATCTGCTAACGTTAGCATTAGGCTAACTAACGTTACGTCCCTAACCCCAACACGCGTAACTAATCAGCGATCTTTTTGTCAGACTAAACTCTCCGCTCGGTGGCAAATTGTGTTGATGTCGGTTTTGTTTCATCAATAAATGAGGCAGAATACACAGTGACTGTATCCTTTTTTATTGCACTTGTTTCTTGCTGCAAACATACAAAAGACATCCTACGGGAGACATTAAAGATGGTGGCGTTCTGTTTTCGTTCAGACTCCCCAAACAGTGACGCGTCTCTCTTCTGACCAATCAGTGGTCTGCAGTTTTTCACGTGTCATTTCTGGAGCTCTCATGCTGATCATCAGCAGCCCTGCCTCCCCAGTCCCACACGGAGACAAACTGAGTACTTTATTTTAGTGGAAAAGCAACATTAGATTCGGCTCATTAATATGCAAGCCACACCTGTTGTGACGTCGGCGTTTGATAAGCTTTTTTGATTCGCGCGTGCATGTTATTCGTGCGTGGACCTTTTTAACTCTTTCAGAGTGGCATTTCCGGTGTCAAATGGAAAAAAATAAATAATGAAATTATATACCAATGATGTAAACTACCCATAATTGATCAGTAGGGTTTAACCTAGAGGTTGGGCTTTAAGTCTGATATAAGCCATTCTCCCTTTCTGTGTGTGCGTGTGTGTGTGTGTGTGTGTGTGTGTGTGTGTGTGTGTGTGTGTGTGTGTGTGTGTGTGTGTGTGTGTGTGAGAGTGTGTGTGAGTGTGAGTGATAGTATTGACTGAGGATGGTCAGATGTTGATACTTAAAAAATAATAATACATAATAAATGTATGTACATGATCATGCAACATTTAAAAAAAATTGTTGTAGGAATGGTTTGGGAGAGGGACTGAGGAGGGGAGGGGTTTTAATTTGTGTGGTGTGATAACAATGTTGAAATTGAGAAGTTTAGACTTTAGTTTAGTTTTACAACTGAAATAAACATTTTGTTATTACAGAGAGTAAAGTACCGAAAAAAGGTACCGTCGGGTACCGATACCGATTCCCAGGTACTGGTACCGCTATCGGTTGAAATGTGAAAGGTACCCAACGGTAATCATAACTGAATAAACACACTATCCTAAAGTGTTTCAGTGTTGTTGTTTACCGCAGGGCTTGCAATTTTGTTTACAAAAATGGGTTCCTTGAAAGGCATTATACAAATCTAAGAAAATATTATCATCATTATTTACAATTTAAAGGAGTATCTCTTCCAGGCTCATAATTTGTTCATTGGCTCACCGTGACTGTGTTTGAATTTGTGATGATAGAATAATTACAAGGATTACACGAATAGTATGCTTTGTAAACTACAAGCTTGGCCAATGTAAACAAATGTTCTCTCCCCAAACTGCATAGTGCACCTTGAACTGCCCAATGAAATGTTCAGATCGCCGCAGTAATCTTTTTAAGCAATTATTTTTCGCATCGACTTCATAATTGATTCAGTCAATTAATCATGACACCCCTTCATCACACAGAACACAAGTTGACCTAACTGCTGGTTTTTCATTATAAAATCTGTACTTAAAATATTTTAGAAATTGTGATCTTTACATACTGTATAATGCTAGCACTAATAATAGATGAATAGCAGCATGAACAAAACTTTTTTTTAAATAGAATATGACAGGTGAAAAAAATGCCAAATTCCCTATAGCAACTCTATTCACCAGTACACAAATATACAGAATTGTCTAATCGATATACAAATATTTTGTAACACATTTATTTTCAGATGCCGACATGGCCGCGTGCATCAATAAGGAATGTGTATATTTTCTATTGACATGACATATCTACAGTCTACAGATGTCAGAAGACAAACAGATATAACTTGAGAGCTCACTTGCATGTTCTGTGTATACTCTGCATGGAACACAGTACTCTGTAGCTAGCTAGGGCCTAACAAAAATAATGGTTGGTTTCAGGTTGCCGACCGACCCTGCCGATTTAGGTGCGACCCAATATATTTTATGAGTTTAAAAAAAAATTATATATTAAATTTTTTTTTTTTTTTCTTTTTTTTTAGAATAAAGTTTCATAGAAATCTTAGTCAAACATTTAGTATTATGGATATTAAACATGCTGGCAGAGTACATGCATCCATGTTGTTGTGAACATTTTAACCCTTTCACTGCCACACGACAGCCGGTTAACCCTTTCACTGTGACAATACAGAAGGTTAGCCCTTTACTATCACACAACCGACGGCGATGCTCCATCATTAGCATCATTAGCTCCGCATCCGCGGAGCTAATGATGCTAATGATGGAGCATCGCCGTCGGTTGTGTGATAGTAAAGGGCTAACCTTCTGTCGTGTGGCAGTGAAAGGGTTAATTAAATAAAGAAATTCCCTATCCATAGTCGCCGTGGGAAAGAATAAAAAAAAAAAAAAAAAAAAATTCCCTACCTACCCATGGCCAAACTGACAACCAACCTGAAACCAACCATTATTTTTGTTAGGCCTAGCTAGTAGCTACTGTTCAAATGTATAGGTTCAAGTTTTGTTTTGTCACATATAAGGTACATTAGAGTGAAATGCTTGGTTCTGTATGAGCCTCCTGGGATTGTGCTTCATACAGTAAAAAAATATAATAATAATAATAAAGACCAAACACTATAGAAAATATACAATATACAAACTAAAGTACAAAATGAAAACAATGAGGCGTTGCAGACTTTTCTAAAATGCTCAAATGAGGTCTGGATGTAGTCTGGGCTGAACGATTAATCGATTTTAAATCGAAATCGCGATTTGGAATGATGCAATTATCAAATCGCAAAGAAATAAAAAAATGTATTTAACCAGGAAGTCCCATTGAGATACAAGATCGGTTTGGGAGAGGGAGGTAAGGGGTTTTAGATTGTGTGTGTTGTGAAGTTTAGACTTCAGAGAGGGAGAGTAAAGTACAGAAAAAAAAGGTACCGTTGGGTACCGGTATCGATTCCCAGGTAAAAAGAAACATTTTCAGGCTCTGTGTCCTGAAAAGACCCACCGCGTAGGCCAGATGCAAGGCGCATTTTACAATAAACCTCCGTGGGGCTGCTTAAAAATATATATATATTTAATCGCAATTGCAATATCTGTCAGAAAAATCGCAAATTAGATTATTTCCCAAAATCGTGCAGCCCTAATGTAGTGAATGAATGAAAACTTTATTTAACAGATTGCAGAATGGGTACAATACAGTACGGCTCAATACATACAATTGTAAAGGGGATGCAGACCTGAGAAAGACGTTTGTCTTGTTTCCATCAGGGTCCCCCATTTTCAATTCATATAGACATTTATGACATACACAACATACATGACAAATCTTTTTGTAATAAATAGAGTGACATTCATGCTATAGCTACTGACTACTGCTAGTAGGGCACTGGGGGAGAGAGACAGCTGCTCTGACAGGGTCTCACATTCAGAAACTGGTTGTGTAATAAGTAATAACAGAAATGTAGATAGAAGCTTCAATTGGACTGAACATGTCTCCGTGTTAATAATTTGCAAATAGTCGAAGACAAAAATTTTCAAATAAAGCGAAATGCCAACAAAGATTAAAGATAAAATATAAAAATAAATGGTGTAACGTTTTGATAATATAAACCGGGATGCTGGGTTCGGTAACGTCATCACGTGCCGCGTGTTTCTCGGTAAGTCTGGGCGAGTTCTCAGAAGCTGCACGTGTGACGTCAGCTGGTGTTGTTAGGCAAGGAAACTATAAAAGAAGGAAGGGTCAACACGTCCGAATACTAGCGTTATATATAGACCACTGCACTTCTGCGTTACATGGAGCTCGTGGGGGGCTTGACGTCAAGGCTCTAATCAACATGGATTCAAGCGCTTGCTGTTACATTACTGGCTGTTAAGGTGTAATGATTAAGTTCTTTGATTTGATCAAGGTCTTTCGGTTTATTGTGTTTGTTAACTTAACCATTCATAAGAAGGGAGATGTTATGGTGATGCTATTACCCCTCCTGCCGGTAATATGTAGGAACTGTCATCTAGGTTTGAAGACTACCGGATGGCGTGAATATTTTAGGCAACCAACTTGTGTTTAGCGTTTCTCTGATTGGCCACTACGCCCATGTGACCACGGCAGCGCGAGAGAGCTGCAGCGCGGAAATATGCTGTCTATTGCCATTCTCTAAGACAAACTCTAACCTTAACCAGCTCCTTAACAGCGCCTAAACTTAACCCTTCTAACCTTAACCAACTCCAAAACAATGCCTAACCTTAACCTTAACCAACTCCGAAACAATGCTTAAAGTTAACATGCCTAAACTTAACCGGCGAAAAGAAAAAAAGAAAAAAAATGTTAAGGGAATCGAACTTGTAACCAACAGGATCCACAGCAAGGCAGCGCTGCCAGTTGAGCTAGTTGTCGATGTCTAAAGAGGGGGGATTACTGCTACATAATGCTGCCGCGACAGAGCTCTGCTGCTGCCGCGGGGGCGTGGCTAGACGCAAGTTGGGCGTGGCTAGACACAAGTTGGTTGCCTTTAATATTTAGGCCGCCGGATGCAATAGCCTCCAGCTGCAACCGCGGAGCAAGCCCCTCACTAGGTGTGGCAGCCACAGAGAGCGGAAGTTTCTCTTAAGGGTTAGGTAACGGGAGCGCGCGTGCACGTGGCGTCATTAGCGTGCGTGCAACCAGTTTTGATATCAGCAACGCAACACTGGTTAGGTTTAGGCCCTCATCTAAGAGAGGTTAAGGTTAGAGTGACAGTCAGGGCTGGTAATCCTTCCTGTAACAAAGCAACATAGGCCCTCAACCATGGAGGTTAGGGTTAGGGTTGGGGAAGTATTTTACTGTATTGTACCCATTCTGCAATCTGTTAATAAAGTTTTCAATCAATCAATTCCTGGCCGCGACCCTCTCTCCAACCGCACGTCTCAACCGAGCTTGGTCAAGGGGGAGGGGCTAGGCCCAATGTGGAGTGACGCTAGCGCTAACTTCTGCCAATCAGCGCGCGCCTGCCACACCACAGCGTCTAGTGAGGGGCTCGCTCCGCGGTTGCAGCTGGAGGCTACTCACCAGATGGTGCGACGTCTTCTTCTACGGTCTCGAAATGTAGAGGGCTTAGCGCGAGCTAGGGGCTAGCAGCTATATGTATTACTGAGAGCATAACAATAAAGAAACATACTGAAACACCTCCCACCCTCCCCCGCTTTCTCCCATGAGCTCAAAATACCGGAAGTGTTGCGGTGACTTTGGTGTCAGTTCGATTGAAGCCTAAATACCAGCTATCTGAGGAATTGATTGATTGATTGAAAACTTTATTAACAGATTGCAGAATGGGTACAATATAGTACGGCTCAATACACACAATTGTTAAGGGGATGCAGACCAGAGAAGACTTTCGTCTTGTTTACAATGTACATTGTCCTAATGTACAGTCTCCTCCCCATCATATGTATATACTCTGTCAGGATCTATGGGTAGCAGTAGTGTATATTTGCATATCGTATATGTCACAAATGTAACAGTACTATATACCTGTATGTCATGTATGTCCCTATGCCATAAATGTCATGTCATATGTTGTGTATGTCATAAATGTCATGATTAATTGAAAATGGGGGACCCTGATGTAAACAAGACAAACGTCTTTCTCTGGTCTGCATCCCCGTAACAATTGTGTATATTGAGCCGTACTGTATTGTACCCATTCTGCAGTCTGTTAAATAAAGTTTTCATTAATTCATTCACGAACTGCAGGGTGCGTGATTTTTTTTCGTAGCCGCATTTTGTGGAGACGCTCTCTGATTGGCCACTGACGTTTCTGGTCATGTGACATGTGCGCCCAATCGTGTGACGCCTGTTTCTTTCACCAGTTAAGCTAGGCACTCTTTCGAAGTTGGTTAAGGTTAGAGTTTGTCTTAGAGCAGGGCGATAGAACACCAGCCCTGATTCCAAACTCTAACCTTAACCAACTTCGAAAGAGTCGCCTAAGCTTAACCAGTGATAAACTAGGCGTTAGGTAGTTTGCATGCTGTTCGAGGCGGAAATGGGCAAAGACACAGGCGTCACGCGATTGGGCGCACATGTCACATGACCAGAAACGTCAGTGGCCAATCAGAGAGCGTCTCCGCAAAAGGAAAAAAAATCACGCGGCGTCCCCAAGGAAATATTAGATCAACCAATTACGTTAGTTAACTACGATTATTCCGACTTTAAATAACAAGTCAGATCAGATGGCTGATCCAATGATTCAACTCAATGTCGACCGAACTGAAAGTTTCCACACTTTGGCACCCCGGTCCCCAACAATGCGTTCACGCGCTACACAGTGACGTCATTTACCCGTCCTTCTTTTATAGTTTCCTTGGTCGGGGGCGGGGAAACGCGTCATCAGACCTACGTGCCGCGCTCGCGCTGCGAGTCGACGCCGCAGAAAACACGGGACGCTCGCGCCGCTCAACTTTTTTTTGTTCTTACAATTTGTCTCGCGGCGTGAACTACAACAACTCACGACTGTTTACAACAACAACACATGTATTATTATTAAAACAGCCAATGACAGCATTAATAACGTTGACACGATGCGGGTGAGAAGAAGCCATGATACCAGAGTTTGTGACAACAAGGAACTCCCGAGTTGATGCGCCGTTTTATTAGCTTTTTCATTATTAATATAGGAAGTCAGAATGCAACATAAAGCCTGTTAGCTCGAACCCTAACCCTGATATCATATAATATATAACCCGTATATACAGCAGTGGTGCTGCAGTCCGGTACAGCCTGTTAGCTACGGAAGTCCGAGCTAGCTAAGTAAGTAACTTACTAGCAAAGAGGGTTAATGTTTAGTGACTAGCTTCCCTGACAGTGTTGGGAGACTAACTACATTATGACTCATTATAATGACGATGAGCAAATACACATCAGCTCAAACTAGCTTGCTTTCTGCAGAGCTTTCTAGCTGTATGTACCTTAATAAGCTAACGTTAGACCAACACCAGCTAGCTAGCCTGATAGCAACCGATCGTCATAGAAACAACACCACAGGCCCCCGTGTCCCCCCGACTTACGTTGTACAGGTTTTGCCATCGCCCGGTCGAATCTATATCTTCAAATGCTTGCTCCATGTTTTAGTGTGCCAGTTTGTCTCGGAACGATTCTAAGATGATCCTTCTGATGTTTGTAGTAACGCTGTTTGCCAAGTTACTCCTCCTCTCTGACAGCCATGTAGACGGGGAGCTAATAGTTAGCTAACCTAGAGATCATCCCAGCAGGGAGTCTGTCTGGTCAAGCAGGGTCCAGCTGCAGCGCCGGAGAGTAGGGTCCAGCTGCAGCGCCGCAGAATCCTCTCACTGGGCAAGCCTGTGGCAGCCACAGAGGGATGATTATGAATGAATGAAAACTTTATTTAACAGATTGCAGAATGGGTACAATACAGTACAGCTCAATACATACAATTGTTAAGGGGATGCAGACCAGAGAAAGACCTTCGTCTTGTTTACATCAGGGTCCCCCATTTTCAATTCATCAATTCATGTCGTCGTCATCTCTGGACTCCAGCCTTGGACCAGGTCGGTGTGCCGTTGCAATGGCCAGGGGCTCCGGCAAGTTATTTCTCCCCAGAAGCTCAGGAATCAGTTGAGACATAAGATGGGTGACGTCTCTCTACCCTCGGTAATGTTCACGTTTCTATTTTTTTTTAGCTGTTTTATGCGTTTCATTCATATGATCCTGTACATTATCTTCATTCATATGATCCTGTACATTATCTTCATTCATATGACCCTGTACATTATTATCTTCATTCATATGACCCTGTACATTATCTTCATTCATATGATCCTGTACATTATCTTCATTCATATGACCCTGTACATTATTATCTTCATTCATATGACCCTGTACATTATCTTCATTCATATGATCCTGTACATTATCTTCATTCATATGATCCTGTACATTATCTTCATTCATATGATCCTGTACATTATCTTCATTCATATGATCCTGTACATTATCTTCATTCATATGATCCTGTACATTATCTTCATTCATATGATCCTGTACATTATCTTCATTCATATGACCCTGTACATTATTATCTTCATTCATATGACCCTGTACATTATCTTCATTCATATGATCCTGTACATTATCTTCATTCATATGATCCTGTACATTATTATCTTCATTCATATGATCCTGTACATTATCTACATTCATATGATCCTGTACATTATCCTCATTCATATGACCCTGTACATTATCTTCATTCATATGACCCTGTACATTATCTTCATTCATATGACCCTGTACATTATCTTCATTCATATGACCCTGTACATTATCTACATTCATATGACCCTGTACATTATCTACATTCATATGATCCTGTACATTATCTTCATTCATATGATCCTGTACATTATTATCTTCATTCATATGACCCTGTACATTATCTACATTCATATGATCCTGTACATTATTATCTTCAGTGACGCTGACCCGTGTCTCCAGCTCGGACACGTGATCCCCCAGACTGTCCAGTTTTGTCTGGATTACATCCAGTTGGGTGTATATATATGGGGTCTACCTTAGAATCCAATGTAGTGCTGAACCCCTGGATAGCCTCCACAGTGTCTCCAGGTGGATTTGCACCGGCAACGCCACCTCCACCGGGCTCGCCATGACACCGGTTGATTGCAGGTGTGCCCGGTGTGTATAGACACTCCTGTCAGAACACTGGCTGTCAGAACACTGGCTGTCAGAACACTGGCTGTCAGAACACCTGTCAGAACACCTGTCAGAACACTGGCTGTCAGAACACCTGTCAGAACACTGGCTGTCAGAACACCTGTCAGAACACCTGTCAGAACACCTGTCAGAACACTGTCCGGGGTGAGAAAAGCACCGTTTTGCCTCAACAAGGAAGACTATTGTCAAGTTTGTTCTTATTTTCCCCACTTGAAGGGCTCAGGCAACGTGATCAAGGAAGGATATAACTCTGTGACTTCTTTGACCTTTGTTTGTCATTTAATTGGTTGTCACAATAGCAGGTTATAAACCTGAAAGGGTATGAAAGAACAATGTTGATTGGTGAAATAAATAAATAAATAATATATATATATATAATATAGGTCATGTATGGTATGTGGTATATATATATATAAATAAATAATAAATAAATAGATAATATATATATAATATATAGGTTATATGGTATATATATAATAATAAATAAGAATAATACAAAATGTCCAATGTATTGGTAAATGCTGAATGAATGTTCATAATGAAAATGCATTTGGTAATTGTTTATTTGAATGAACTGATCATATAGGCTAAATGTATTAATGTTAACTATAATTTATGGTATTATTATAGCCTATGTATTTATGTTGATGTTGATGTTCAGGATCAAAATTAAAAGAACGATTGTCAAAGTTGAGCTAAAAGTTCATCTTATTCGACTGAGCATGTTGGTGCGCTGGCTCCCTCTATGATGAATTGAAAATGGGGGACCCTGATGTAAACAAGACGAAAGTCTTTCTCTGGTCTGCATCCCCTTAACAATTGTGTGTATTGAGCCGTACTGTATTGTACCCATTCTGCAATCTGTTAATAACATTTTCAATCAATCCATCAACTCCGCCACCATCCAAGCTACCTCTGTGAGCTCCACAAATCATGTAAAACCCAGATTCAGCTCAAACAAGGGACTAAACACGTTTCGCAATTATGCCACATCAATGTGGAACGCCCTACCCAAAGCTGTAAAGGAATGTGAATCACTACCCACCTTCAAAAGCACTCTCAAAGAACACCAACAGGAGACTGCAATTCGAAACTGGCCCCTACAAATGTCCTAACCCAGTTGTACAATAAAGACCAAGCATGGCTTTGTCAGTATTCCAATGTACAGTGCCCCGCCCCCCCCCCCCTACCCAACCCCCCCCCCCCCCACCTCCAATGTACAACCCCACCCCACCTACCCAACCTCCTCCAATGTACAGTTTCTATGTCAAATGTATGTCAGTATTCCAATGTACAGTGTGTGTCCCCCCCTACCCAACCCCCCCCCCCCCCCCCCCCCCCCCCCACACCTCCAATGTACAGCCCCACCCCACCTACCCAACCTCCTCCAATGCACAGTTTCTATGTCAAATGTATATACACTCTTTTTCTGGATTTTTTTAGTATCACAAACAGTACTGTATTTGCAAATCTGGTATGTCATAAATGTATAGATGTAGCAGTACTGTCTATCTGTATGTCGTGTGTGTCATGATGAATTGAAAATGGGGGACCCTGATGGAAACAAGACGAAAGTCTTTCTCAGGTCTGCATCCTCTTAACAATTGTATGTATTGAGTTGTACTGTACTGTACTGTACCCATTCTGCAATCTGTTAATAAACTTTTCAATCAATCAATCAATGTGATGTGACGTCAGGACGGTCCATAATGCAGCCCCAACAGTAGTAACAACATCTCTCCACTAGAGGGGGCTCTACAACCAACTTATAATAATGTAAACAGATACTTTCTACTAGAAAGCCTGTTTAAAGGCCAACTTGCAGGTTGTATTTTTGTTCAATAAACAATGTGACTATAGGCCAACGCTGACTTTCATGAAGAGGGGGGGGGGGGTCGAAATTGACCCAGTTTTAGCGTTTTTATCAAACATTTTGTCGACCAAACCACAACCTCACGCACATGCATATTTTAATTCAGATTCAGATTCAGATGACTTTATTCGCCATTTTATACAGGTACAAAATGGAACGTGATTTGACATTACAGTGCATACTTTTTTCACAATTAAGAACAATACAACAGTAAATTAATAATTTTAAGTAAAGTGCAAGACAGGACAGAACAGTGAGACAACAATAAGACTGTGAAAGTGCGGTGGTTGGGGACATGGATACAGTGCAACACAAAGTTCAAGTCCAGAAGTCCAGCCCTAGCAGCTCGCCATCAAGGGGGGGGGGAGCAGGGGGAGACCTGACTCGTTTACCAGGCGAGCTGCTGAGGGGAAGAAACTCAGTCTGTGGCGGGACTTTAGTGTCTTGGGCAGCCGTAGCCGTCTGCCGTGGGGGAGCATGGTGAAGAGGTTGTAACCCGGGTGGGCGGGGTCTGCCATGATCTTCCTCGCCCTCCTCAAGGCCCTGGTGGAGTGTAGGGACTCGAGGGAGGGAAGGGGGCAGCCGATCACCCTCTCCGCCGAGCGTATCACCCGCTGCAGCTTGGCCTTGTCTCTGACCGTGGCTGCAGGGAACCAGGTGATGAAGGAGAGGGTGAGGATGGACTGGATGATGGCAGTGTAAAACTGGACCATCATGGTCCTCGGCAGCCTGAACTTTCTCAGCTGACGTAGGAAGTACATCCTCTTCCGGGCCTTTTTATTGAGAGCGATGGTGTTCAGCTCCCATTTCAGGTCCCGGGAGAGTGTCATGCCGAGGAAGCGGCAGGACTCCACAGAGGCCACCGGGGTGCCTCCCAGAATGATCGGGGCTGCCTTCCGCCTGAAGTCCACCACCATCTCCACTGTTTTCTGGGCGTTGAGGTCCAGGTTGTTGCAGCTGCACCAGCTCAGCAGCCTCTCGATCTCCCTCCTGTAGGCGGACTCGTCCCCCCTGGATATGAGACCCACCAGGGTTCATAGCGTGCGTGTGTCATCTTAATGATGACGTCGCATCAGGTGCAGGGCAGCGAGGGGGCTCTGAGAGTCACAGGCAGGTAGTGGCAGGAAGCAGCCTTCTTGCTACTACTAGCCGAGGAGCTAGTCTCTGTTTCACCTAACAACACTATTGCTCCGTGATCATTGCCATTCATCTCTAAAGCTAACCACTATTTGTAAAAGCTATCAACATGCCGCGACGTGTAGCTTGCTAGCCGGCATGATGCGTGCAGTGCTTTGCCCCACAGGTCTGAGAAGAGGACCTGCACATTTTACTCGTTCCCCAAACTCCTCTACATGCCCGATCTAAAATGGTTCACGACAGTAGCCATAATGCTAACGTTAGCGTGGTAACGTTAGCCAGTAGTACTATGACCCGGACGGGCATAAGGCATAAGTTGCCTGAAGCTAGCGTCTGATAAGCTTTTAGATTTTAGATAACATTTAGCATGTTATTCGTGCGTGGACCTTTTTAACCCTTTCTGAGTGGCATTTACGGCGTCAAATGGAAAAAAATAAATAATGAAATTAGATACCAATGATAAACTACCCATAACTGAAGAGTAGGGTTTAACCTGCAAGTTGGCCTTTAACCTTCTCTTCCTCATTCACATTACAGTGTGAACACATTATGAGTGCATTATAATCATTACAATCAGAATTATTAGTTATTAGTTGTTATTAGTCATTATTATGTCATTATTACGCTTTGGCAACATTGTATATATTACATTCATGACTAGAATAAAGACTATTGAATTGAATTTAATTTAATTGCAATTCAATGGATTCTGGGTGGCTAGTGCTACATCTGTAAAATGATTACCTGATTGAATGATTATTTTGTAATTTAATGAGTTTCTGTTGATTGTTTTACTGTTATTGCTAATGTTATGGATTATGGTATTTTTTATTGTGTATATGTTATTGTTTGTATGTTGGACTTGCTTTGGCAATAAGTACGTTGATATTTCATGTCAATAAAGCCTAATTTGAATTTGAGAGAGGAGAGAGAGAGACAAGGAGAGAGAGACAGAGACACAGAGACAGAGAGAGAGTGTGTATTTTTCAGTGTGACAGTCAGACACAGAGACAGACAGACTGCCACCACTCCTAATATACTGCTGTCTCAACCAGAATACACTCACACACACACACGCACGCACACACACACACACACACACGCGCGCACACACACTCACACACACACGCGTGCGCGCACACGCACTCTCACACACACACACGCACACACACACACACACACTCATACATACCCAGACACAGCCACACACACAGACACACGCACGCATTACCACACACACAGACACATGCATGCACAGCTGCAGGTCTGACGAGCACAGAGTTGCCAGTCGATAATTCTTGCTATTTAAAAATATTCCTCTTCTTCTCCCCCACTACTCCTCCAACGGGTGGTGGATGGTTTTATGTTGACGGTAGATGGGGAAACACAACTAACACTCGTCTTTATTAAATGTTGTTTTGGGTTTATCCACGGGAATGCACACCTGGTTGCGTCTATTATGGAGAGAGAGGCGGGGGGTCTCATCTCCATGTACAGTAGCCGAACCGAAGACACACAACAACAGACAGACAGCTCAGTGATTGAAACCTACGTGTTTGTGCGACCATGTCCACCTGAACAATGGGGGATAATAATAAGAACGAGCCGCCTCGGGGGCCTGGAGGGAGGATACCGCAGGCGGAAGACGGCCGCTGCTGCTGGAGCTGGACCGAGTCATGTGAGACAAGCCGGCGGCAGCAAGGCGCACGGAGCCGGGGAGAAACCACCGCCTCGCCCCGCTGGTGCTTCACAGCGCGTCTCAGGCGAGAGAGCGTAAAGGGGGGCGTAATAGCATAGGTCAGTGGCCAATCAGAGCGCAAAACGGGAACCCGGAAACACGAACGCGTTGGTAAAAGCATACACGCAGCGTTATTTTTTTCCGTAGCCGCATTTCTGGCAAGACGCTCTCTGATTGGCCGATGCCTGTTTCTACACTGGTTAAGCTTAGGCACTCTTTCGAAGTTGGTTAAGGTTAGAGTTTGGAATCAGGGCTGGTGTTCTATCGCCCTGCTCTAAGACAAACTCTAACCTTAACCAACTTCGAAAGAGTGCCTAAGCTTAACCGGTGTAGAAACAGGCGTCACACGATTGGGCGCACCAGAAACGTCAGTGGCCAATCAGAGAGCCAATCAATAACGCCACCCACACGATCAAAGTTCACTCTACAACCAGGAAGCACCTCCCACCCACGTGTTCAGAGTTCACTCTGAGAAAACAAAACTTAAGAGTGTCGTTGTCTTTGTAGAATAAAATGGCGCAGCAAGGAGTTGATCTGTACCAGGACCAGTTCTGCTGTTCTCTCTGTCTGGATGTACTGAAGGATCCGGTAACTATTCCCTGTGGACACAGCTACTGTATGGGCTGTATTACAGACTGCTGGGATCAAGATGATCAGAAGGGGATCTACACATGTCCCCAGTGCAGGGAGACTTTTACTCCGAGGCCTGTTCTGAAGAAAAACAACATGCTGGCTGAAGTGATAGAACAACTAATGAAGACAGGACTCCAAGCTGCTCCTCCTGATCTCTGTTATGCTGGACCTGAAGATGTGGCTTGTGATTTCTGCACTGGGAGAAAGCAGAAAGCCCTCAAGTCCTGCCTGGTATGTCTGGCTTCTTTCTGTGAAACTCACCTCCAGCCTCATTATACTGTAGCTCCGTTAAAGAAACACAAGCTGGTCAAAGCCTCCACACGGCTTCAGGAGAACACCTGCTCTCGTCATGACAGGATTCTGGATGTTTTCTGTCGTACTGATCAGCAGTGCATCTGTTATTTGTGTTCCATGGATGAACATAAAGGCCATGATACAGTCTCAGCTGCAGCAGAAAGGACAGAGAGACAGAAAGAGCTTGGCATGAGTCAGCAGAAATTCCACCAGAAAGTCCAGGAGAGAGAGAAGCGACTCAAAGAGGCCCAACAGGCTGTTGATTCTCTCAATCGCTCTGCTGATAAAGCAGTGGAGGACAGTGAGAGAATGTTCACTGAGCTGATACGCTCCTTGGAGACGAGGCGCTCTGAGCTGAAGAAGGTCATCAGAGCCCAACAGAGGACCACAGTGACTCAGGCTGAAGAACTGCAGAAGAGACTGGAGCAGGAGATAGCGGACCTGAGGAGGAGAGACACTGAGCTGTAGCAGCTCTCACACACAGAGGACCACATCCACTTTCTACAGAGTTACCCCCCCCTCTCCAGTCCCAGTGAGTCTACAGACTTACCCAGCATCGGTGTCCTTCCTCTCCTGTACTTTGCAGATGTGACTGAGGTTGTGTCTGAGCTGAGAGACAAACTACAGGACGTTCTGGAAGAGCAGTGGCCCAGAATCTCAACAACAGTGAATGCAGTTAATGTTTTACTGCCAGAGCCCAAGACCAGAGCTGACTTCTTACAATATTCCTCTCGGATCACACTGGACCCAAACACAACAAACGGAGAACTGTCTTTGTCTGAGGGGAACAGAAAAGCAACATATGTGTATGAAAATAAGTTATATCCTAAACACCCAGAAAGATTCAGTTATTTGCCTCAGGTTCTGGGTAGAGAAGGTCTGACTGGACGCTGTTACTGGGAGGTGGAGTGGAGTGAAGGGGTTCGTGTAGCAGCCTCCTACAAAGACATTAGTAGAACAGGCAACGGGGCGAGCAGTGGATTTGGATTAAATTCCAAATCCTGGGCTTTATTTTGCAGACCAGGGCCCTGTTTCATGTACGTGGTTCAACTAAGTCGATCAAGATGTCCATTATCCAGCTTCAGTTAACCCGATGTTCGAAGCCGGGATTTTCCTGTTTCACAAAGGTGGATTCAGTCTCGTTAACTCAAGCCAGACTTGCGAGTCAGGCTAAATGCGCGCGGCCGTTTTAGGTGAAAAGCCAGCACGTATCGATGGCAGAGATCCTGATTCTCAACGGCATTGATTGATTAATTGATTTAAGACTTTATTGACAGATTGCAATACGGCTCAATCGCCTCGCCGACAAGTTAAATGCGTTATCTATAGGCTAATTCTAAGTCCCTCATTACCTCAATCAATCAGATTATATTTCTTTAAACTTGCCTGCTGGATTGAATAATCAAATGAGATCTTGCTAGCGAAAATTATTAGTTAACTGTTATACAGAATTACGATACGGCTCTTACCCATTGATTGATGTATAGTCAATCTTTTACTTATCTTCTCTGTGGTGTAACGGGTTCTTCTTTTGACTTTCACACGGACGACCGGGGTTCAAGACCCTAGTCTTTTCCTTCTTTTTGCAATATAGGAATAATTCAATTTGGTGCACGTTGAGAGCTATATAAAGAATGACATCCTCAATGCATGTAGATTTATAATATTTTAACTTAAAACCAGGCTACTTTGGCGTATAATCATTAATATTATATTCAAAAAAATCATATTGGAAACACCGGGATTTGAACCCTGGTCACTGGATTGGCAGGCTTGAGCACTACCGCTGGGCCACTGGGCCAGATGGGATAAATTCATTGTTTATACATTAATGAACGAGAGACCCGTGTTTAGAATATCCTTTGTTTTGAATGAAGTTTATCTCTTTATCCTCATTCATTAATGTGACGTCAACGGCTCATTCAATTTCTCAAATCCGTCAAACAGCGCATCTCATCAGACATCTTAATCCCAGTTACAATTAAAATAACCACATCATGTGTACATCGCACGAGCGAGCGCCACCGTCGCCACGGTATATATAACGTGCATTATTTAGGACAAAGTGAATTTAATATCAGCATTTTGGGTCTATTTTACATTTCAAAAGCCCCCTCTGGAAGAATGGAGCACAAAAACGTAATTCAGAATGGTATAATGCAGATCGTAGACTGTGGGAATAGTTTCAGGAAACGGGCTGTCACTTCTTTGCGGGGGCGTGGCGATAGTTCAGGCTAACTTGAACTTGAACTCTGCTTTCGACCAGGCTCAAACTTTTGGATATGTTGTCATGGTGATTTGGAAAATCCAGGTACATGAAACCGGAAAGTCCGGCTAACCCAGTTATCCAGCTAAAGTTATCCGGCTAACTCAGTTATCCAGGTACAAGAAACAGGGCCCAGGTAATTACAGCTTCTTCCACAATAACAAGAGAATAACAGTACCGGGCCCCCGGTCCTCCAGAATAGGAGTGTACCTGGATCACAGGGCAGGTACTCTGTCCTTCTACAGCGTCTCTGACACCATGACCCTCCTGCACAGAGTCAACACCACATTCACTCAGCCTCTCTATCCTGGACTTGGGTTTTGTGTATACACTAACTCTGTACATCCCTCTGGGGAGGCTGAGTTTTGTGAGCTGAAGTAGAGATCAGTGACATTCACAGCTCCTCTACCCAGGGTTTTGGATTTAAATTGATCTTGAAGATGCCGAGTTGTGAAAGATGAGGTAATTAGGAGTTACATTCTCTCAGTCACTCTATCATTGTTCTGAGGGACACAGTTTCTAGCCTACCTGGGTAAAGTTTGTTTGATTGGATATTTGCATATTCACATGTTTGATTCCCATCTTCAATACCTCTGTTCCTTTTGTATGTGGGGAAGTCAAAATCTTTATTTTCATACTCTGGGTAGGTTGGACAACAATATGCAACCATTGTATTTGTATTTGATCACCTTTGGTTATTTTGGTCATTACTGTGGGATTTGGGTCTGTCTCTTCGCTTAGGAAGAATGACCATTCATTGAATCTTGTGCATTTTGTCTTTTGTTCTTTTATTCTTACTAAATAAACGTGGACATCTAAACCCAGAAGGACCCGTGTGGATATTTGATAGATCCTACTGTCGCTCTAGAAGCTCATACTGGCTGCATATCTTTTCTAGTGTCTATCTAGAAGCTCATTGGTTTGTAAATGTACTTGATTTTTTGTTTTGAATGTATGTTTTGTAATCTGTATATTGGCTTGGCGAATGATGTGTTGTTATGGTTGTATTAATTGTGATACTGCACACGATAACCATTAAATATAAGGATCTTGAATACAAGGTCTAGTGGTTTAAGCCATATAGTCAATACAATGACGAGAGATCTTTGGACGGGCCATTGTAACACTTGGCAACTCTCACTGATTTACAGTATAAACTGGTGGCAGATTGGACACAAGATGGCGCTATTCACCATACAATCACTAGACTCTAGCTTGCCTTCATTTGCAGGCACCTCTCTGATGTTGTCCCAGTGCACCTGGTGCTGTGCTGGTAAAGACACAATGACATGATGCAGATATGGTTTTTACATTGCAAAATTAGCTGGAACGCTGCCATCTGATTAAGTTAAAGGGGCACTTCACCAAAAAACAGTGGCAATTTATTTTACAAATAATCTCGCACACATCAAAAACAGTTTTGCAAATATTCATTTAGTTTGACAGCTATTGAGATTAAATGAGATTTAATGAGATTTGAATATGGCAACCAGTAATGTCATCGGGGACACTGAATCCTTTGTTGTGTTAATCACAGCTCAATTAAATGATAAGGTAGCAGTCCCTATAAGACAAGGTATTGCTTGCTATTTCATCTACATCGGGTGGGCAACTTTGTATATGGTGAGAGCCGCTAAATGTCCACACTCAATCTGGGGGGCCGCATTGTTTATCGGCAGTCCCGCCAGTAGTACCCCATCACTCAAATAGCCCATAATAGTCACAGATGTGATAAATAAGGCATATAAACAATTATAATTTGTTGTAACTTTGTTTTTATTCCATTTCAAACGCATTTAGTAATGCTTAATTTCAACTTTATGAATTTATAAATACAGCTGAATTTGAAAGTATTGCTGTGTAACCCATACAAAAATGACAAATTATAATTAAGGCTTCTATTAAAATAAATGTATGAACTTAAAGCCCACTGCTCAACAAACACAAAGCAGCATTCCTGCTGCATTTCACTACAACAGTAAATCAAAAGTGCAATAATAAATGATTTTGTTAAATGTATAAACTTGTATCCTGCTACTAAACAAAACATTCCTGAGTGCTTCATATCCATAACATGCATTTCAGTGTTATTAGTGTTATCTGAACACTACAAAAGTAAACAAGTAGCCAAGTGCAATACTCATCAGCATAATGAATTCCTTTTTGTGCAATTCTACATGCCTCCCATTGACCCTTTATCAAACTGTCATGACATTCACCCTCCCCCACAGTGGGTCAATATTGGTTCTGTCGTTAATGAGACACTTGTGGTCTCTCCTGTTGGCGGACAATAGAAGGAATATATACATATATACAATAAATTAGAATAAAAATAACTCATTTGAAATGGACCTCCCCCAACCACGACTCATACACACACCTTTTAGTAAAAACCTTCCAAAGTCCTTTAGTCCAGACCCTCTGGACTAAAGGACCCGCAATCCTACCTTGAGGGGAGGGAACAGATGGTGGAGGTAAACGGTACCCTATCCCCCCCCCTCACAGTGAGCTGTGGTGTTCCACAAGGAAGCATACTAGGACCGCTACTGTTCCTAATTTATGCAAATGACATGTCGTCAGCTTGTGACTGCAACTTGTTCCTGTTTGCGGACGACTCAGCCCTGCTGGTCTCTGACAAGAACAAGTTACAGGTTGAAAAAACCCTCAGCTCGGAACTAGGCAGAATCTGCATATGGCTCGCTGATAACAAACTATCATTACACATGGGCAAAACAGAGTCCATTCTCTTCGGTTCAAATAACAAACTCAGCAAGACCGACGGCTTCTCAGTTACAGTGGGTGACAATATTGTCACAAGGAAAGATGAAATTACCTACCTGGGTTCCATCCTAGAGGCTAATCTCTCCTGTGACAAAATGGCATCCAATGTAATAAAAAAAGTCAACCAACGAACTCGATTCTTGTACCGGATCTCCTCTCTGGTAAACAAGAACACCCTGAAGACTCTGGCAGGAGCACTCATTCAGGGGTACTACGACTATGCTTGCACCTCATGGTACCAAAGCACCTCAAAGGCGCTAAAAACAAAATTACAAACATCTCAAAACAAACTGGTCAGACTACTGCTTGACCTTACTCCTAGAACCCACCTCACCCCTGCCCACTTTGACAACCTAGGATGGCTTAGAGTAGACGACAAGAGTACAACAACTTGCAATGGGCCTGGTCTACAAGATACACTACACGACCAAGGTACCCATGTACATGTCAAAATACTTCCCAAAGGTCAGTGAATACCACGATCACAACACCAGAGGGAGCTCCACAAATCATGTTAAACCCAGATTCGGCTCAAATAAGGGACTAAACACGTTTCGCAATTATGCCACATCAATGTGGAACGCCCTACCCAAAGCTGTAAAGGAATGTGGATCACTACCCACTTTCAAAACCTCTCTCAAGGGACACCTACGGGAGACTGCAATTCAACACTGGCCCCTGTAAATATCCTAACCCAACCCCCTCCAATGTACAGTCATTTACCTAGTATGGTTTTGTCAATAGTTCAATGTACAATTGTGTTTGTTTGTACAGTGTCTCCTCCCCCCCCCCCTCAATGTACAGTGTTACTTGTTTATACAGTGTGCCCCCCGGCCCCCCCCAACCACCTCCAATGTAAATTACCCAGTATGGTTGTCAATATCCCAATGTACCCAACCCCCCCCCACCCAACCTCCTCCAATGTACAGTTTCTACGTCAAATGTATATACTCCCTTTTCTTGACTCCTTCTGTATCACAAACAGTACTGTATTTGCAAATCTGGTATGTCATAAATGTATAGATGTAGCAGTACTGACTATCTGTATGTCATGTATGTCATATATGTCTATATGAATTGAAAATGGGGGACCCTGATGGAAACAAGACAAACGTCTTTCTCAGGTCTGCATCCCCTTAACAATTGTATGTATTGAGCCGTACTGTATTGTACCCATTCTGCAATCTGTTAAATAAAGTTTTCATTCATTCATTCACTCTGAGGGCCCTCCCTGAGCTCAGGGCCCTAGGTAGTCAGTTCCACTATCCGCCCGCATCTACGTCCCTGAGTGGGAGAGCAGTTGAACAAGCCCAGATACTTTTCAAGCATCACCAGGTGGGACGGCGCGGCCTCACACCGGGTTACATCTTGTGTTGACAGTTTATACATAAGGATTTCCTTGATTTAGTTAAGATTAAGATTAAACTGGACTTTGAAGAAGAAGTATTTTTTCATTGTACACATTGCAACGTAGTCATGCAGCGACACACACATAGGAACACACATGCATTGTTATGGGTCGCAGATAAAAAACGGTTCTCCGCCCCCAATGGCAGCCGGGAACAGACATGGGCTCTTTCACCTAACCCTAACTTAAAACCAGATTCTCAAACATAAACCTAAAGACAGACAACACGCTCATCACAGACAAGCTGGATGTAGCCAATTAATTAAACATCTTCTTCACAAACATAGCCACAACACTGGTAAACAAACTACCCTCCCACTCAGGGCAGTATGGGGTAGAACACATAGTAGCATACTACAAAAACCTAGGGGTCCGCAAAGACGACTTCAAACTAGAAATGGTAACAACCGATGAGGTACTCAAAAAAATGTGCGCCCTCCAACCTAACGAGGCCACTGGCCATGACAACATCCCCTCCAAATTCCTCAGAGACTCAGCAGCCGCCATCACCCCAGTCATCACACACATAATAAACCTCTCCATAAAACAGGGACACGTCCCCAAGGACTTCAAAATTGCGAGAGTGACCCCTCTGCACAAAAAGGGCAGCAAATTAGACCCAGGCAACTACCGCCCTGTTTCTATTCTTACCTCCATCTCGAAAGTCATGGAGAAAATAGTCTACGAACAGGTCGAAAAGTACCTAGCGGAAAAAAAAATCTAATCTACGAATTCCAATCTGGCTTCAGAACGTCCCACTCCACTGACACATGCCTTCTCTATTTGAACGACCACATCAAACAAGAGGTGGACGCGGGCAAATACTGCGGCATGGTCATGCTGGACCTACCAAAGGCCTTCGACACTGTCAATCACTCCATTCTGATTGACAAGCTAAAAGCAATTGGTTTTGATAGTTTATCAGTGAGCTGGATGCAATCCTACCTGGAGGGGAGAGAACAGATGGTGGAGGTAAATGGTACTCTACCCCCCCCTTCCCCCTCACAGTGAGCTGTGGTGTTCCACAAGGAAGCATACTAGGACCGCTACTGTTCCTAATTTATGCAAATGACATGTCATCAGCCTGTGACTGCAACTTGTTCCTGTTTGCGGACGACTCAGCCCTGCTGGTCTCTGACAAGAACAAGTTGCAGGTTGAAAAAACCCTCAGCTTGGAACTAGGCAAAATCTGCATATGGCTCGCTGATAACAAACTATCATTACACATGGTCAAAACAGAGTCCATTCTCTTCGGTTCAAATAACAAACTCAGCAAGACCGACGGCTTCTCAGTTACAGTGGGTGACAATATTGTCACAAGGAAAGATGAAATTACCTACCTGGGTTCCATCCTAGAGGCAAATCTTTCCTGTGACAAAATGGCATCCAATGTAATAAAAAAAGTCAACCAACGAACTAGATTCTTGTACCGGATCTCCTCTCATGGTAAACAAGAATACCCTGAAGACTCTAGCAGGAGCACTCATTCAAGGGTACTACGACTATGCTTGCACCTCATGGTACCAAAGCACCTCAAAGGCGCTAAAAACAAGATTACAAACATCACAAAACAAACTGGTCAGACTACTACTTGACCTTACCCTTAGAACCCACCTCACCCCTGCCCACTTTGACAACCTAGGATGGCTTAGAGTAGACGACAGAGTACAGCAACTTGCAATGGGCCTGGTCTACAAGATACACTATACGACTAAGGTACCCATGTACATGTCAAAATACTTCCCAAAGGTCAGTGAATACCACGACCACAACACCAGAGGAAGCTCAACAAATCATGTTAAACCCAGATTTGGCTCAAACAAGGTACTAAACACGTTTCGCAATTATGCCACATCAATGTGGAACGCCCTACCCAAAGCTGTAAAGGAATGTGAATCCCTACCCACATTCAAAACCGCTCTCAAAGAGCACCTACGGGAGACTGCAATTCTAAACTGGCCACCGTAAATGTCCAAACCCCCCACCCCCTCCTAATAGACAGTCTCCTCCCCACCGCATGTATATATTCTCTCCCCGCCGTATGTATATTTCTCTCCCACCCACCCCCTCCAAATGTACAGTCTCCTCCCCCACCCACCCACCCCTCCAAATGTACAGTCTCCTCCCCCACCCACCCACCCCCTCCAAATGTACAGTCTCCTCCCCACCGTATGTATATTTCTCTCCCACCCACCCACTCCCTCCTAATGTACAGTCCCCTCCCCATCATATGTATATACTCTGTCAGGATCTATAACAGTACTGTATATTTGAATACCGTTTGTCACAAATGTATCAGTACTAAATACCTGTATGTCCCTATGCCATAAATGTCATGTATGTTGTGTATGTCATAAATGTCAATATGAATTGAAAATCTGGGACCCTGATGTAAACAAGACAAACGTCTTTCTCTGGTCTGCATCCCCTTAACAATTGTGTGTATTGAGCCGTACTGTATTGTACCCATTCTGCAATCTGTTCAATAAAGTTTTCATTCATTCATTCATCCAACCCAAGGGCGGCCGGAAGCAGACATTGGCTCTTTCTCCTAACCCTAACCCAAGGGCAGCCGGGAGCAGACATGGGCTCTTTCTCTGCCAAGCTATAGTCACTTTCCCGCACCTACTCCCGAACTCCGCATGCGCATATTTATAAACATAGATCTCTGGACAAGAAAGTGCCGATTGACTTGGGATTGGTCGCTCCGTGTTCAGGAGACTCATGCGTATAAAAGTATATTGGATCGTGTCTCCAGCAGCCCCACAGTCGTAGCTACAACCACTTAATGTCAAGGCTCTCATCCACATTCATCATTTTCTCCCCTGCTCTCTCCTCCATGAGCTCAATGTAACACGGGGAGGTGTAGTGGTCACGTCATTGTTGTTTCCGGCCGGTCCACCTCGCTTGAAATAGCAATGGATTTCCAATGGTGAGTTGTGAGTTGTGTACATTGTGAGTACTCCTGTTCTCCTCCTCACTCCACCACCCTCATTATCGTTAACTATACAGCTGGTTGTCATTAGAGACAGCTGATCTACGGTCTGGAGGCAGAGTGCATCTGGGTATTTAAACCCGCCCCAGACGTAGAGAAGTTGTCAGATCGTAAACTTTCGTACCACGTTGTCACATTACTATGTTCTTGTTATCTACTCTGTTGATGAAGTTGTTCACCTGGAGCTCTTGTTCATCGACATTGTCCTAATCTATGTTCTCATCCTCTCTCCTAGCCTGTACGGTGAAGACCAGGGCCCTCATTTATCAACAATGCTTAGAAAGTGTTCTATTTTCGTTCTTAAGCACAGAATTTAGAATGTGTGTACGTACAGAAAAATCGGGATTTATCACACGTGCGTACACAGGTTCTATGCACACTCCGTGTTGATAAATACCATTTGTTCTACGCTCCGCGCTCGTGCACGATTTTAAGTATTTGCATATAGAACCGCCCGTAATTAACCATATACAGTAATGAAATGTGGAAAAGTGGACTAAGCCGAGCGAAGCGTGTTATGGGAGAAATACGCGACAGGCTGACAGACATGTACACGTACGGTGATGTCGGATATGATATCTATTAACTTCCTAAAGACCATTGCTGCCTGGGTAGCGCAAACACTAATAAAGACCGTTAACCACTGTTTGCCATTGGTGTCATTAATAACCAGGCTGGAATATGACTGCCTTTTCTTCGTTTCGTTTGATCAATACCCAGGGATTAAAGTTCTCCGTCAATTTGATTCCAAATCGCGACGGATTTTCCGTAAATGTTCTACCTGCATATGATTTGTAGAGGCATACAATCTATTTTGATGTCGGTATTAGGTAGCCTATATAAACAATAATACGAGAGCATATACAAGAACAATGAATCTCACTGCCATGTAGCCTACTCCATGTGTAGCCTGCCTATATGTGATCAATACAAACTTGAACTTGAATTCCATCATGTCTGTGTGCGGGAGCTCACATGAAAACATGCAGCATTGCCTTCCTCCCGGCATGCAGCAACGACATGTATCAGGCAAATGCTGAGTTGGAATCCCTTTCTATTCACATAACTGCATTTGTGATGGAGCTTTGACAGCTACATGGGTGGTACAGTAACAGTCTATTGCTCGATCCATCTCCAATATCACGATGGACCGTGCCGGTGGCTAAAGACCCGAGGGTGGAGAGGACTTGAATGTGCACAGGGATGGCATTTGTGCGTTTGTTTCGACGCTCCAATTTCGGTCTCAAATTGCGGTACAAATGAAAGAGGTGTCTCGGGTATAGCGGACTCTAGTTAATATTATGTTCTCTCGGCAATTAGACTGCCCCTCTTTCATTCATTCATTCCTATCTGCTATCTCTGAAAACAGTTCCCCGCGGAGCACAGTCAGTGCACCCCATAGTATTCCGATAACCCTATATATAAACTATGCTGCATTCATTCGGAAAGAAAGACCTATTCCATATGCTATATTTATAGGGGTTGACAATAATTACACTACTGTCGCTATTTTACAATGAACTATAATGAATTACGGGTCATACAGAACACGCCAGTGTTGAAACTAATGCACGTACGCTTATTTCCGCGTTGCAATATTCATATTATACCGCTGGGCGCCAGGTACGCATGCCCTGAGCTGTGCGTAAATATACGCACAAAGTCAAGCACACGTTCAAATTGACAAGTCACACACTTTGCTTAGAAATGATCGTACATATCTGTGCGTACGCACCATTGATAAATGAGGGCCCCGGAGATGCTGGCCTGCTGGTTAAGACCTGGGAGACACTGACCTACAGGTGAAGACCTAGAGACACAGGCCTGGCTTACTAGATCCATTTAGTTTATAGTGATTCTATCAACTTTTACATGTAGTTTAAGTTTAATCACAATTTGTCGTTCTGTGAATAACATATGACAGACAGACAATGGGTTTAAAATGCTTTTTTATTGTGTCCAGAATGACAGAGGAGTGAGCTGCTATAAGGTTAGACTACACTGAAATCCAGGTCCTGTAGAACTACAAATGTGCAGTGTCCTGACAACTGACAACTGACCGGAAGTACATTATTATGACATCAACACAATGAGATTGTTTGTTGTAGACATTGTGGCAGGAGGCTGGGGTTTAGCTGTAGGCATCCTTCTCAGTCTGTGGTTTGTTGGTGGAAGGGCTCTGGAAGGGCTCTGAAAACACAACAACAGACGATAAAGCCACCAGTAGAAAATACAGTTAATGTTGCAGCGACCAGCCAATAATCTAATAGCCAATAATCAGAAGGTTGATTTTGTCTCCTCCTGGCCAAGTGTCGAAATGTTCTTAAGCAGGATACGTAACCCCTAATTGCGCCTAAGAATAGAGTACAATGTTGTAGCCATAGTGTAACTAAGCTGTGTGTCCAGTGAATAGAATAGAATAGAATGATGTATCTATAGTAGGGCTGACCCTGATTAAATATTTAATTATAATAAAAATTATTATAATAATTTGGATCATTCTTTCCAAAAATTAAAGAGGCCTAGAAGCGTGGCTAACACGAATGGCGCGCATACCAGCGAGGCTAACTGCCTAAGAAAACAGGCACAGAGGCACTGAAAGAGGATTTCACCCATCTAATGAACACACTAGACTAGACAAATATCAATATGTATCGATCAGTGGACCAATTGCATGCTTTCGCAGAGGACAAGGAGCCTTCAGTCGACTACTTCAGATATTACACACCCCCCACAGCCCAAATGGAATACATTTTTAAAATGTTCTTTAAGATATTTATCATTTTCTTTGCATTTAGGGGGGTAGTCCACTACCAGTCGACTATCGGCACATTTCAGCCAAAGTCGACTATCCAAATCCTTAGTCGGGGACAGGTTAATCTATAGTTTAGCTAAGCTGTGTGTCCAGTGAGTTTTAGACTAGAATGTTGTAGCCATGGTTTCGCTAACCTGTGTGTCCAGTTAGTTTGGGGATGAACTGGTTCCAGAAAGAACACTCTGGCTGCCGGAGCCCCTGGCGCTGGAGAAGCTTAGGCTCCAGCTCCTTGTAGCTTGGTAGGATGGGCAGTGGCTGTACAGGTGTCCAGACTGGAAGTGTGACTTCAGGGACCAAGCCTCTGGGTTGATTAGGATCCCTGGGGGAGGCAACACAACACACAATATTATACACAACATATTTCACAAGAATTGTGTGACTCTGTTTCAGACCTAAGACTTGGTATTAAGTGGCCCAATAGACCTGGGAAGTGAGGTTCCACCTATGCTTTTCCCCCATTGAAGATCAAAACTATTGGTGTAGGTTCAGAATCTTTGACGGAGGTATAGTTTATTTCATTATTATACTGTTGCAACCAATAAAGGTAAACGTTTTAACCTCTTAACAGGCGGGCAGAAAAGTGTAAATCTTTTTATTGAACTTGAGGACTGCATACTTTTTTTGCAAAGCTTATCTTTATATCTTATACTTATAGCACATGCATATATGCCTGGTCTCTTTTGAAAGATAACATTCTGAAGTCACTAATGCAGAAAAGGACATTCACTTTTAGTGCTAATGAAATAGAGTAACAGGTCTGAACTTGAGTTGAACTTGAACTTGTGTTCTGTAGTGGTTGCAAAAAAATAAATTAAAATGGTATAAGCTGGAAAACACTGCGGATCCATAGCCTGAAGTCTTATGTAGTACAGGTCCAAATTTGATACAAATCTGTTTAGAAATGGCTTTTTGAGAGAGATCCGGGTAAACCGTGTTCCAAAAAAAAGCTCCAGTAATTACATTTCCTCGTCCACGGCCATTCATTTGGAAAAAAAACCCACTTCTGGTTTTCACTCATCAACTTTCACCTAGATCGCTTATTCGCACCTCCCACATGGGGTATCATTGGAAAGCTACACTCATTGGCTACAACGCTGACCAACATTTTTCGCAATCGCCGGATGATTGGCAGTTCTAGAGCTTTGGGAGTCCGGAGTGGTCATTTGACATGCATGTGTAAAAGGACACTCACCTGACATATTGTCATGTAACTCGAGAACCGATTAACGTATTTGGTCGAGTGAGGTGGCATTGGAACGGCAATAAATAGACCTTTAATTCTGTCATTTATGTCTGCGGCGACAAATGCAGCCCGAGGCGCTAGATGCTTGCAAAGTGCTGTGACTTTGCACGTTCCGCGCGCGTTGTAACATTGTTACATGCAACGGCCCACATGTGGGCCCTCTTGAGGATGATTTGCCCACCGGCGCGACAATATATATATAACGAATTAAAGCCCTATTTGTTTAGCAGACTTTTTATTTTTTTCTAATACCACTCCCGTCTCCCGATGCTCTAGCTGCGTCAATCATTTGGCGATCTCAAAAAGTATTGGACAGGGTTATAACCAATGACTGTGGCTTTCCAATGATACCCCACGTGGGGATAAGCAAATCAGGGATCTAGGTGAAAAGTCATGAGCAAAAACAGGAAGTCTATGAGAAAATGTAAACCTGCAGACTTTTCTTTTCTCAGATTCTACCAAAATCAAGTTTCAAGTTTCTTTAATAGTTGTCATACAGAAGTACAGAATACTTTCATACAAAATGCTTCTTACTGTTACGCTCCAGAGACTGTGCTAGACAAGATAGTATCAAATAACATAGTATAGCATGTAATTTAGAAGAAGAAAATGAGGTCACAGTGTTCGGTATAGACATATGTACAATGTTCTGAGTTACCATATAATATACAATACTATGCAGTGTACTAATGTACAGTACTATATAGTGCAAAGCAGAAATGGGATGAGGTACAATTTAGGTACAATTTACAGTAAGGTGTACGAGTTGTAGTGCAATCCTTCATCAATAAATATAAAGTGTGGGGAGTGGGTGCTACAGTGTGTTTGTTTAAAGTGGGTGTGTGCTATAAGGTGTGTGGAGTGGGTGCTACAGTGTGTCTGTTTAATCACTCATTTCTGAACAGATTCTCATGGAATTTGGACATGTACTACACAAGACTTCAGGCTATTCCAGGCTTCTTTTAGCCATACCAATTGTCTTGGAAATATACTTTTGGATATTGCAACTACTACAGAAAAACGTGAGTACACAAGTTCAAGTTCAGACCTATGTTACTCTATTTCATTAGCACTAAAAGTGCATTTTCTTAGATTTTATTGTATCAGAAACTTCAGAATGTTATATTTCAAAGGAGACCAGGCTCATGCATGTGCTATAAGTATAAAGCATAGCATTTTGGTTTGCAAAAAAAGTATGCAGTCCTCAAAAATAAAAACTAAAATGGCCACTTTTGGGGGCGCCTGTTAACTCTGTCTGCGCCAAACCCGATTATAGTCGGGTTTCGTCACCAGCGGTTGAGCGCCGCTCACACAGGTTATTCGGATGAACTTACTACATATTTGGAATCTAAATGGGTACAATCTCACCTGAAAAAATATTAAAACTGTATAATAACGGTCTTAGGTCATACTTTAAAACAGCGTTCTGACCAACTATGAAAAAAAGAATGCCAGCTAGTTGTTAATGTGTATGAACATGTGTATGTAATGTTTATTATTTACTAATAAAAATGTACTAATAAAAACAGAAACATTTATATTGTAGTGTGTCTTGCTTGATACATTTTTTTTATCAAATTAATTAAAGACTTTAAGAATGAATGAAAATGAATCACATTTTAAACGCATGTCAATATTTGATGCTAAAAGCAAAATGTTTCAATTAAAATGGATTTTGGTATACATTATACATAAGTTTATGTACGCCGTCGCTGTCTGTTCGGGAGACTCGGGTGCATAAAAACCTGATTATGATCATGTCTCTACCACAACCTCGCTGTATGAACAACAGGAGATTCGGCATTGCACTGCGCCGTGCTGATCCATTCAACAGGTAGTGCGGAAGTGATTTGCAACTGATCTCAAAATTAGATTTGATTCAAATGTATTGTTATTATACAGCACAAGAACAATACACCAGGGGTTCCCAAACTTTTCAGGCCGCGACCCCCAAATAACGGTGTCAGAGAGCCGCGACCCCCACTATTATAGGAGGTAAAAAAAATGTATTAAAAAAAGATATATATATTATATTATATATACCAGGGCCGGACTGGGGAAATCATTCAGGCCAGGAAATAGTGCAAAATAAAGCCCCAGTCAGGCCACTTTTTAAGCAGGGGGTCTGGGGTCCCCCACCAGGATTTCTTTTGTTACAAAGACTTCATTTCCTGCATTCTGGTGCAGGACTTTTTTTATTTGTACCCTTTAAATGCCAGTGTTTGTGATGGCATCACAAATTATTGTTAAAAAACAGGCTAGCATATGTATAATTACCAACAACACTGATTTTGATGGATCTTCTGTTTTTTTGTAATGTCAGATTGAAAAAAATACAATCTTTTATTCAACTTCAGCCCTGATCATAA
Source organism: Notolepis coatsorum (assembly GCF_963971535.1). Lineage (NCBI taxonomy): Eukaryota > Metazoa > Chordata > Actinopteri > Aulopiformes > Paralepididae > Notolepis > Notolepis coatsorum. The sequence goes on along the minus strand of NC_140183.1, from coordinate 5,092,731 downwards.
CACCACATATTCATTTTATAATTCTAACCCTTTAAATGCCAGTGTGTGTGATGGCATATATTTGCAATATATCAAATGCAAAGTAGATTTTTCTGGGGGGGATTATTACAGGCTAGCATGTGTCAATGATTAGCAACAACAGTTTTTTGTAAGGGTCCCGCCTCCACCAATCACATGCGGCTCCCTTTGTGTGTGTGTGAGAGCAAGAGAGAGAGAGAGATAGTTCTCCAACTTGTGTGAGTTGCAGTGATCTCCTGGTTGTTCCCCACCTAGGTTATCTAACTATTGCGCTGCTGCAACTAGAAACACTGGCCTGGCCTGCTTCTAAGTTCAGTGGCCTGACTGCATACATATTTTTATTTTATTTATTTTTTTATCATCTGGCGACCCCCCGCGGCGGCTCGCAACCCCCACTTTGGGAACCCCTGCAATACACCATCCAACCAGAGTGGATAAATAAATGATCCATAAATAAATGTCCATATTGACAGATGATCTAATATAATATATTTTGTGCAGCTACTTAAATCCACAACTCTGAATTGGAGCCTTAATAACTTGGGTAGTTGAACAGTAAGTTCATACATTTGTAAACTAGTAATTTAGCTATTTTGCATAGAGGTCGCTATTTGATGCCATTACAGATTCTACCTTTAAGTTAGATAATAGTCAATCAGTGAGTGAATGAGCAGAATAGTTAGTTAGTTGGTTAGTTAGTTAGTACCCAGTCTTGATGAAGTTGGAAGTGTAGGTCATCATGGCCAAAGAGAGGCGTTGTTCCGTGGAGGTGAAGCGTGGAGAGCTGATTGGATCATGAGGAATTCCAAATGCTAACTGAACATCGAGCGGCACCAACACATCGGCCCTGGAGACAAACACAGTAAATATAGTAGAATAAATGCAAATAATAATAAACAGATAATATAACGAACATCACCAATATCATCATCATCATCATCACCACCACCACTAACAACACCATCAGATGACAATCAATGATAACACGACAACCTAACCATGACAACAATAAGATAACAGCAACTTCATCATCAATAACAGTGCAGGTTGAGGTCAGGGAGACGGGCTGTGTGTTAAAGGCAAGGTGCTACTCTTAGTCCAGATAGACAGGGTCAGGCTTCAGACGTAACCTGGTGTCACCTATCTGGGGTTAGGGTTATGGGAGAAATCAGTCAGGAGCAGTTAGATAGTGAGTTACACTTTGTACATGTATCAGGTATATGAGGTGACAGTGGCTCCGGAGGTAGAGCAGTCGTCTGGTAATCGAGGAAGGTTCCCGGTTTGATTCCCGCTCCTCCGGCAGCATGTTGAAGTGTCCTTGAGCAAGGCACTAACTAACACACACCAACTGCTCCCAATGAGCAGGTTGGCACCTTGCATGGTCACCTCGGCCATCGGTGTGTGAATGTGAGGAACAAAATTGTAAAGCACTTTGGATAAAAGCACTATATTAATGCACCATTTACCATTTATATGTATGTATGTATGTATGTATGTATGTATGTATGTATGTATGTATGTATGTATGTATGTATGTATGTATGTATGTATGTATGTATGTATGTATGTATGTATGTATGTATGTATGTATGTATGTATGTATCATGTATGTATGTATGTATGTATGTATATACTGTATAGTGGAAAGTCAGTCAGCCTACCAATTAGTCAATTAATTGGTTAGTTTAACTTGATTAACAATTTACCTGTTTTGGCTGCTGGTTTCAGGCAAGTGATACAGGAAGGCATTTGCTTTACTACTGGCCCAATGACTGGCCATCTGCAGGCTGGGACAAACTATGAACAGATCTCTAGAGAGAGAGAGAGAGAGAGAGAGAGAGAGAGAGAGAGAGAGAGAGAGAGAGAGAGAGAGAGAGCGTGAGCGAGAGTCAATGTCATAAATGAACGACAAATACTGTCCCTGACTTAGAATCATCCTAATGACAAATACTGTCCCTGAACTTAGAATCATCCTAATGACAAATACTGTCCCTGAACTTAGAATCATCCTAATGACAAATACTGTCCCTGAACTTAGAATCATCCTAATGACAAATACTGTCCCTGAACTTAGAATCATCCTAATGACAAATACTGTCCCTGAACTTAGAATCATCCTAATGACAAATACTGTCTCTCAACTTGATGATCTCTCTGATGATTCTAAGTTGAGAGACAGTATTTGTCATTAGGATGATTCTAATAACAAATACTGTCTCTCAATTATGACAGTTACGTCTACCAAGTACAGAAAACAGCTGAAAGGGTTTAACTGTTTTAAACTCTACATACAGTATGCCTGTGTTTACCACTCTGTAACACCACGTGCACCAATTGCATCAAGTACATCAACTCATCACTAAATAAACCAACCAACTCCACTATACTTATTTAGTTTATATTTTGATTTAACCGTTTTACTGCATGGTGCTGAAGGGGCAATGCCATCTAGAACAGAGGTCTGTAATGTATGTCCCCATGAAGTCAACCTATTGAGATATAATAATAATAATAATAATAATAATAATAATAATAATAATAATAATAATAATAATAATAATAATAATAATAATAATAATAATAATAATAATAATAATAATAATAATAATAATAATAATAATAATAATAATAATAATAATAATAATAATAATAATAACTTTATTTGTATAGCACTTTTCATACAGAGGTTGTAGTTCAAAGTGCTTCACAACAGTAAAAAATACAGGCATAAGCGGGCATAAAAAAGATAGACAGGTAGCAAGGTATGGCAAATCACAATGTTTCACATTAGGATCTAGCATCCCAATAGGCTCTCCGCTTACAGTTTTCAGTAACACAAATAATAAAAATAGTTTAAAATGATTCAGTTTAAAAATAGTAAAAAAATTATAAAATAGAACGGACATAAAAAAAATACAGGCATGAGCGAGATATGTGACCCGGCACAGTCTAACCCATCTTGTTAAAGGGGAACTATCTTATAAATGGCCTTTTTGAGTGTTTAGCATTGTTTCCTAGCTATGTGAACTTATATTAATATGATCTATGTCTCAAAATTCTCATATTGGCGCATTCTTCCAATTCTCCTCTCACAATATTCACCCTCACTGAACTGAGTCATTTGAAAATGTGCCCTATATGTGATGTCAGAAAGACACTGCTGCATGTTAATGTTCAGGCGAAGACGACGCTGCGCAGTGGTTTAGGAGCCCAGGCTCAAAACAGCTCGAGATCTTGAGGTAGAAAAATGCTGTTTTTGAGGACTTGATTAGAAATACAAAACAATGAATAAAAAAAAATATATATATTACAGAGGTGTTCCATAGACTCACAGGAATTGTGTAAAAGTGCCCAAATAGTGAAAGAAATAGTCAAATAGTTCCCCTTTAAGGAGCTCACGATTCCTCCAAAAACCCTCAAATGTTGCGCAATTCAGAAATAGGTCGACATGGAGATATTGCCGATTTTGAGTGCTTTGAAATGTTCTCCATATGTCTCCTTATTGGCAAAACACAATACGACTTGTAAATGTGTTCATTATTGTTAGATTGTCCGACAGTATTATTTTCCTCGCTGTGTGAAAAAACTACAGTTGTGTCTGAGGAGAGAGGCGAAGTACTTCCTGTCTCAGGTGTTGGAGAGGAGACGCACCAAAATCCATTCTGAGACAACGGGCCCAGTACTTTGTTTGCGGTGTGAAAATATGCAGAGAAACATTAATATCTTTGGAACCGTTTGTGTTAAATTGTATCTGAATCAGGAGATGATCTTCTCTCCGTCACAAGCTGCCTGGCTGGCAGTCGCATAGAATAATCTACTCCAGTACGCACTCCGCAAGTCTGTAAACTTGCGCATACTGGAGTATAGAGAAAGGAGGCTCTATAGCAGAGGTCCCCAACCATCGGGTCGCGGACCGGTACCTGGTCGTGGATCATTTGGTACCGGGCCACAAAAAGAAAGAATAAAGTTGTTTAAAAGGACATTTATTTTATTTTCATTCGTCTTCCGGGTATTTTGCTCTGAAAAATTGCCCGCGCCTGACTCTTTTTCGCAAAATAAGTCTCCTGTCATAATGCTCCCCTTCGCGTAATTCACTCACGGCGCAGGCTGTGGTTGCGGTAGAGACATGATCATAATCAGGTTTTTATGCACCCGAGTCTCCCGAACAGACAGCGTACATACGCTGAGCTATGGTAACTTTTACGACACCTAGCCCCTACCAGTGGATGCCTCTCACCTGGAAATGAAAAATGTGAGGCTTGCTTAATTAACAAGACCCTATTATCTGTGCCTGGTCACATATAAAAAAAAAATTTTATGAATATTCTGGGGCATTTTTGTGCCAAGCTCAGACTGTATCCGTATCATATTCCTGGAGGATTCTGACCTGGTGGCATTGTTCAGAGCGTGGGAGAAGAGGTTGTATCCAGCAGGGGATGGGGAATGTTGGAAGGAGTAGAACCACGACGCTGCTTCCTTCAGCAAGCTGCTGTTCCGTTCTCCACCCAGAGAGTTGCTCAGAGCCTCGTAGAACGCAGTCTTCCCATCCGTCCGCCCTTGCAGCGCCTCAAAATCCTGTCCAATCAGATGACATTAAATATTAGGGATGTCCGATATTATCGGCCGATATCGGCATTAAAAATGTGATATCGGAAAATATCGGTATCGGTTTTCAAAAAAAAAAAAAAAAAATATATATATATATATATATATATATATATATATATATATATATATATTTTTTTTTACATTTCTATAACCTTTATTTACCCAGGCAAGCAAGTAAGAACAAATTCTGATTTTATTTATTGTCAAAAGTATGCATAATGTTGTGTTAATTCCACAACAAGAGATATGTAATGTTAATTACCTGAAATTATATCGGTTGATATCGGTATCGGAAATTAAGAGTTGGACAATATCGGTATCGGTAAAAAAGCCAATATCGAGCATCCCTATTAAATATACATTGTAATCATAAACTTGCAACTCTGCCCCTAAAGGGTTTCAAACTAAATGAAAGGTTTCTAAATAGTCCATTAAGTCATAAACTCCCTCGTTGTTATGAATTAGGAAAGTGTAGAGGAAGAGGAAGATAGTGGGAGGGAAGTATGGTATGCTTGTGGAGTATATGGAGGGGAATCTACTACTTATGACGCGCTGCCATCACCACAGAATCTAAAACAATGGGTAGATGGAAACCTTCTGATTACCAAACAACTGCTCTACCTCCTGAACCACTATTGCCCCCCTGCTATGGTCTACACATAGTCAGCGGATAGTATTTTATAATATTGCCCTGTGAAGAATCAGTGGATGTGGCTTGATTGATTTGATTGGGTAAAAAGTACATTAGTACATCCCAGAGGAGAACACATAGGTAGCTATAGGGTACTGTATGTCCGGTAGAAGTGGGATGCAGAGGGTTCATATTGTGATCAACTATATCACTATTGGGAGAGTTTTTTGAATTTGTGGGTGAAAGTTCCGCAAGGTTGTAAAGGAGACGTCAGAAGAAGCATTGAAAGGAGATCAGTGGATTTGGTTGAGGTGAGATAATGTCAGCTGAGGTTAAGTGTTGAGCCTTCGGAGGTGTCGTGAGCCTAACTTAATGATACACAGTGAAGGGAGGTGCCCAATTTATAACGTGTAAATAGATATGCAGTGAAAGCCAGCACATCACCAGGGTTGAGTTGTGGTGGCCATTAGGGGCCATGTGGTAGGGTATGTAGCTTCGGCATTCGGTCAATGCCTGGAGCTCACATCAAAAAGGGGCACAGGTCAGTTAAAGTTGGCAATGCTGTTTGGGCGCCATTATGGGCCATACAATACATTGTAGTGTGTAGTTCCATAGTATAATCATTATGTATAGGCATGTTAGACTTTATTCTGGCAATGAGATTGGGTTTGTGTGAATAAGACAGGAGATATTATGTTTATGAAGCAGTACCTTCGTAATGTACCTAATAGGCCTGTCCCCGACTAAGGATTTGTATAGTCGACTTTGATTGGCCAAAATGTACTGGTAGTCAACTATACATTTTATAAATATTCTTCTTCTTCTTCTTATTATTATTATTATTATAATATTTGTTGTATCATTCCATTTGGGCTGTGGGGGGGGGGGGGTGCTTAATGTCTGAAGGAGTCGACTGAAGGCTTTTTGTCCTCTGCGAAAGCATGGAATTGGTCCACTGATGGATACATCTTAACTCATTGACCGCCGGGGATTGGCCTTATCCTGTGGTACTGTAGCTACTGCCACGCTGTAAACAATGGGAGTTAAGGCCTCTGCATGCTACAGAAACTTCAAAGCAACTGCAACACAACATCGACAAAGCAACAGTGTTTTAGACACTCTGCCTTTATGCTTCTGCAACATCGACGCGCAAAGTTAGTTTAACTAAAGTTAGTTTAGGTACGTGTTAACGTTAGATAATGTACAAAATAAACGTATTTCCAGTGATTTTAGACGTCGCTCTTTTATTTTGAAATCCCCCGACCGGAAGTGTTATAGTGTCTGTTGCTAGCAGCTTAACTTTCTGTGCTTTTCGAGCTAACGTTACCGTAACGTCATTAGTTTCCAATGGAGAGGACCTCGGCTCACATGCAGCTCAAACTACCTATTGGAATAAATTTATTGATTGATGTTTAACTTGTCCCTGTGTGTGTCCAGTCATTTCGACTAGCAAACGTTGTATTTAACGTTAAAGTTACCTCAGGATACCATTGTATTTAGTTGGTTAGCTATGTAGCTAATGTGGATAGCATTTTGTATAGCACCAATGCTAGCTGGCTGGCTACAGCTTTATTTACTAAATTATGGAGGCTTTTTAATCGTCAAGGTAAGAGAGGATTTGTCATGATCAACTGAAGGCGTATGCTATGGAACAATATGTGCTTGGGTTTTCAGAAAAAGGCCAGCTATGTGACGCTAATTATTTAGCATCAACGCTGGCTGGCTACAACAATGGCGGATGGTATTCTCTGCGAGACCAATATTATTCTATGACAGCCCCGCCCTCATTCGCTAACCAACCAATCACTGCTACGCAATATCAACGCAACGGTTGTTTAGGTTAGATTTTGGAGACATGTACGCAGAATCCTCGCAACACAGTCTACAAGACCCTAAACAACAACCGCGCTGAAATCGCGCTGATGTTGTGTTGAAGTTGCTTTGAAGTTGCTGTAGCATGTAGAGGCCTTTAGTCACCTTGTTTGTAGAGCTAAATCTATATTCTATATTATAGCCATGGATACAATACTATAGTCATTTGACATTGAGTTTCTTCCGGTCAAGATGCAATAAAGAGATAATTTTCCCATACATACGTTCCCGTGTTATACCGTGGTGAATATAAGTATGGTTTTAGAGCGGTCTAGGGTAATTCATGAAATGCTTAGTTATGGCAGTATACGTCGATTCCATTGTAGACGTTGCCGTTTCTTGCCTGAACCCGCTATTGTTCCGGAATCAAATCGGCATCATAGGTATTATGTTTAGGGATGTCCCGATCCGATCACGTGATCGGAATCGGCGTCGATCACGTGCTTTTCAGAGGCTCGGGGATCGGGAAAACATAATAATAAAAATCGGCAGTCAAAAAAAGAAAAATTTTATTCAACAAACATGACCATGTCCACGTCTTAAACTCATACGGAGGCCTTAGTTTTGGTTTTAAATTACATATAATATATCATCATTAATGTATTTATTGTCACACAGAGCAGAAGAATTGTCCACAACAAACACATTCCCCTTTAATTTTCACCGTTGCAACAAACACCCCTTTAATTTAGACGCTACACGCGCGGCTCGACCACATCACAACAACAGTACAACACGTTGCTCCCGAAACACGGTTAATATCCACTGACTTGAGCAGCTAGACTTAATGTCAGAGGTTTGGAACTAAGCATTTTAAAATAGAAAGTCAAGCCAGTTGCAATGTTTGCAAGGACAGGATGGAGGCGAAGTTTTCAGACTAACTTTTCAACTGGAGGATAACGTTACGTGACTGAGGATTATCGCGTTTCAGACCAGAATGGACCATTACGTAAGTCGAACACTGAATGTATACTAATGTGCAAACATATATTGAAACTTTTAATATTTCTCATATGAAGCAGAAGCACATTTCTCAGGGTGAATGTAATAACAAACGCCTCCGCGCTCGCGCCCCCGGACTATAGGCAACAGATGGGCTTGTCTCGCTCTGCCAGTTTCTGACAAAAATGCGTCAAAATTGATTACTAATGTGAAAGATCGGATCGGAAACGATCGGATCGATAGATATTTAAAATCACATGCTCGGGATCGGATCGGAAGCAAAAAAAGGCGATCGGGACATCCCTAATTATGTTCCATCATGAATGCATGAAAGGGGGGGGTCGTTTCTGATTATTTGATTGTCGGTAACGGCATTCGTATTAAACACTAAAACGCTTATCAGACCGATCGGTACAAAAGCCTTGCAAGATCAAGCAAACATTTACGTAAAATCGCCCTTACCTGCGACCGGGAGTATTCCAAAAACAATATACCAATTTCTTGATCGCCATCTGGTACATCCAATGTCCATTTGCTCGAAGGCATAATCCACCATAACATATGGATCGGGGCATATTTGACGGGCTTCAATGTAACCGGCAGAACCGTTCGTCTTGCCCGACAAGGACAAATGTAACCCGAAACCCTTGGCCATCCCACAGCCCAGGATACAATGTTAGAAAGGGTGCTCGATACCGCCGTCTAGCGTGATGTGGCCGGTATTGCATCTAGGCATTCTCAATGCGATTCCCAATGTTAACCCCGGGTCAGTGGGCCTGTAATGAATAGAAATATCGAATAAAATAAATAACGATCAAATAACGTATATATACGTGGTTGGCGTTCAATGGTTGTCGGACAAACACGTATATAATCGTCGTTAGCGGCCAATGTGTTAAAGTACCTAAAGGACATTATTTGACCATCATGGTTGGGGGGGATCTCTTCTTTTTGTAGTTTTTTCTCCTATGAGTTTTTTTGTGTGCATTGTGCCTGTGAAGACTTCCGAGGCATGTAATTGTGATATTGATACAAATAATCTTGAAGACTTATCTGGACATTACATATATTACTGTATTATTATCTTATATAAATACCTACAGTATATTACCTAGTATTACCTTGTATAACCTTACCTAGACGACCGTAGAACCCAATTGATCTGAAACCTCAGTGCTACGTATGTTTGTTATATTTTTTTTCTCCAAGCATGCCAGGCTAATAGGGTTAGGGGTAGCACTAGGGATGTCCGATATTATCGGCCTACCGATATTATCGGCCGATATCGGCATTAAAATGTGATATCGGAAAATATCGGTATCGGTTTTCAATTATTTTTATTTTATTTTTTTACATTTCTATAACCTTTATTTACCCAGGCAAGCAAGTAAGAACAAATTCTGATTTTATTTATTGTCAAAAGTATGCATAATGTTGTGTTAATTCCACAACAAGAGATATGTAATGTTAATTACCTGAAATTAAACCTGAAACCCTGCATATATCGGTATCGGTTGATATCGGTTGATATCGGTATCGGAAATTAAGAGTTGGACAATATCGGTATATCGGTATCGGTAAAAAAGCCAATATCGAGCATCCCTAGTTAGCACTAGTTAGGTTTAGGGTTATTAGCTATCCCTAGCACCGGGTTGATAAACCGACCTTGATCCTCCTGGCTCGGCTGATCAGGCCATCCTGTGCCGAGGTCCCCAGTAGGAGGTCTACGGTGTGGAAGGTAGCAGGGTTAGAGTCTGACTTAGACACCAAAACATCATCTGGTACCGGAGACCAGGCCTGGAGGGGCCCAGTGACTGACAGGAGCTGGAACACACACCACACACACAGTAAGTCAGGTAGGCTGCTATGCATACTATAGGTAATGTAGGCTGTTTCTTACTGTGACGTACGTGGGTTGGTCATTATCATTGTTACTGTATTTGGAAGACCATGTGAACATCAGGTTAGTATAATTAGTATGGGTTGTGTGTTATTTTTGTTTGTGTGATGTGTCATCTTCTAATTCTGTTTTTCTTTCTCCCTTCCCCAGATGCCACTCATCCCCCTGATTGAGCTGATTGCACCTGCTTGGTGCACCTGTGGGCAGTCAGTGGAATGAGTGGTTATAGTCTGGAAGATGACACACACACACGGGGCGCCTCACTTGAATCACTGCCACGTTCCAGAGTGGAGTGAGGAGGTTGCCCTTCTCGCCTAGCTGTTTTGTGAAGCGATACTGTGTGGCTTGGTGCCATTTACCACATAAGTGTGGATTAATCCTCCTAGCTGTGGTGTCCTATGATGGACACGTTGTTATATTAGTTATTAAGTGTTTGTTTGTATATATGTATATCTTGTTTGTCCTCCCCTACCTTTTTCCCTGTGCACCATGGAGGAGGTTTAAATTCCTACCTCCATTCAATATATAATTTACTATTTGGAAAACGTCTTGTGTTGTGTCTTTTTTACCTACCTGGGACATTGTTTTGAAAGCATTTACTGAGAGAGGCTGTTTCTTGTTCATGTGCAGCCGGCTCCTGTTATTATTCTGTGTAGTCATCAGACCTTCGTACATGACACTTACACAACAATGTTCAATATAGATTTGACCGTTTCCCACTGATCGTTAAATGAAAATGTATACAGTAGGTCGTGGGTAAAGATGTATAATCTATGTTATCCTCGTGTAAACTACTGAGAAATGTAAACTACCGCCTGTGGATCCTATAGTCCCAGGTTACAAGCAAGGGGGGTTACAATTTCTTTACTACGTTTTACAGGTTTAATAGAGAATGGTTAAATATACAGTGTGTTATTTGCTCTGTAATGCAACATGGTTGGTTGATTCTATCAGTTTGTATGGAATATTGTTGGTTGATTGTATGGAATTAATGTACGTTACAGGAAGATACTGGTGTGACGTGAGGGCGGACTCAGTACACAATAGTGTAGGTTTCAGGTTAATGTCTCTTCATGCTGCTCATGTTCCAAGAAGACATTACAGGGTGTGAAGCTCTACAATAAATTATTTCACATCATAGTGTGTTTTAAGTGTGTGTGTGTGCGCATTCTACCTTGGTCTGAGCAGCGTTGAGTGTGTGTGCTGGGATCAGTCTGAGGCAGGCAGTCATGTTAGGCTCATTGAGGTCAGAGGTCAAACAGCCCAATTCTCTGGCCAACTGGACAGTCTGCTGTTTAGCGCTGCTCACTGATTGGACCAGAGAAGGAGAAAACATAGACCCTCCCTAGACATAGAAAACATCAGAATATAAGTCCATATTGTACATTCATATACAGTATATAGCAGGTGTCTACTACACATAATGTATTGTTATAATAATAATAATAATAATAATAATAATAATAATAAATTGTATTTGTAACGCACTTTATATTTGTAACGATCTCAAAGTGCTACATGAAAGGAGATAAAGAAATAAAATGAATAAAACAATTAAAATAAAATAAATAAATAAAACAACCAATGAAATGGAAGAAACATTCAGATCAAAATCAAGAACATTTAATAATTAAAAACACACATGGCAGCAGTCGCTCCATTTAGGCAAATGCTTTGTTAAAAATAAATGTTTTTAAATCCCCTTTTGAAAGCCTCAACGGACTGTGGTGCTCTCTTTCGGAAGTGGAAGGATGAGGTTTTGCACAGGTGTTTAATGTCGGGAGTCAAAGGTCAGGTGGGGGTAACGTTTTACACCCAGGTTGGTGATCACAGGTGAGAGGGGGAGGTGTTGGCTGGAAAAGGTGATGCTGGTTATTGGGGATGATTCGGTCTGGTGTGGGGTGCCGATTAGAATGGCTTCTGTCTTGGAGCTGTTTAGTTGCAGGAAGTTGTGAGTCATCCACGCCTTTATCTCCTCATGCCTTGGAACGGCGCTCAAGGACACAGCATGCTGCCTTAAATTTGTATGGTATGTACTAATGTGTATGGTACTACATAGTATACAGTAATATATTATGGTACTATACAATGTACAGTAATATACAGTATATGGTACTACATAGTGTACAGTAATATACAGTATATGGTACTACATAGTGTACAGTAATATCAGCAGTTCATGTTAGGCTTGTGGTGGACCATGGCAACCCCACTAGCCATTCCAGCCCTCACCGAGAGAGAAGTATGCCTTTGCTTTTCATAGCACGAGACAAGCAAGCTAACATGTTCTCACCATCAGCAGCATGCGTTGGAAGAGGGGGGCGGGGCGGGGGAGGACGAAGGAGGGAGACAGGAGACTGGCGATGTCAGCGCCCCGTCGCTCGGCCCCGACCGTCAATCTCTTGTTGTCCCCGCCCATCAGAGTAATGTGGGCATTGACCCAACGTAGCACTGCCACCTGGTCAGCCAGACCATAGTTACCAGGGAGACTGGATGAGCCTAAACATCAGACAAACAGACCATAGTTACCAGAACAGCATCAGTCACTGATTTATCTATTACAGAACGAACGACCTCCTGGACCCTAATCAGTAAGGCTTCAAGACTGGTCACTCCGCAGAGACGATCCTCATCAGTTAGACAGAGGCTCTTCACTTAGTTAGAGTGAAAGGCCTCTCCTCCTCTGTCCCGATTCTCCTGGACCTGTCAGCATCCTTCAACACGGTCAAATCAGATCCTCCTCACATCTGGAGGAATGGGAGTTGTAGGTTCTGCGCTGACACGGCTGTCATCCTACCTTGACGACCATTCCTATCAAGTAGATGACCATTGTTACGCAGCTGATAGAGTTGTATACTTCCTGATGACTTGTCGTACAGAACTTGTAAGTCGCTTTGGATAAAAGCGTAGCAGCTAAATGACTAAATGTAAGTATCATGGAGAGGAACCCCATTGGATCCCTGCCCCCTACAGACGGGTGTCCCCCAAGGTTCGGTCCATGGACGACTCCTCTTCTCTCTACAGTAGTAGTACACCAAATCTCTGGGTAACATTATCACTTCTCAGGCCTTCTCATACCACTGCTATGCTGATGATGACACTCATCTCTTCCGTTCCTGCCTCAGATATCTAAGTCTCAGAACGAAACTCAAGTCTGCCTGTCCAACATTTTACTGTAGGGAACGTAGCTGTGGCTCCGTCGCTGACCGCCAAGAACCCAGGCGTGGTCCTTCATGAACAGCTGAACTTCTCCGCTTACTTCTCTCCTTGGCAACCAGGACATACAGATTCTGAGCAACGTGAGGAGTATCCACCCCTTCCTGACAATGAAACCAAACCCAAATCCTAATGCAATCAACAGTCATGTCTCACCTTGACTATTGCAGCAATGCACCTCTAGCTGGTTTACCAGCTTTCGCCACCAAGGACCTTCAACTCATACAGAACACAGCGACCTGCCCGGAATGGCTCCCTCCTACCTCTGGTCAATGGTCTCCAACTACACACCCTCAATATCCCTACGCCGCCTGAGACACACTCCTATTCGGACTCCTGGGGGCGGCG
>NC_140183.1:5044196-5074196 GCF_963971535.1 Notolepis coatsorum | reverse complement strand
AGTGGAGTTATCCTTTAACTGTATGTGAAATGCCACATACCTGTTCTGTATGTGCATACATTGAATAACTAATAGCATATGTAGCCTCTAGGTCTACACACCAGTGGTCACCAACCTTTTTAAGCCCAAGATATTTGTCACGTATAAGGTACATGACATGTACATTACAGTGAAATGCTTGGTTCTGTATGAGCCCCCTGAGATTGTGCTTCATACAGAATAAAGACCAAACACTATACAAATTAGTAGTAGCAGTAGTAGTTGTGGTAGTAGTAAGTAGTAGTCACATCACTAGTCATCATCACAGTAACAGTAGTAGTAGCAGTAGCAGTAGCAGTAGCAGTAGCAGTAGCAGTAGTAGTAGTAGTAGCAGCAGTAGTAGTAGTAGTAGTAGTAGTAGTAGTAGTAGTAGTAGTAGTAGTAGTAGTAGTAGTAGTAGTAGTAGTAGTAGTAGTAGCAGTCATAGTAGTAGTAGTAGTACTACTAGTTGTCATTGCAGTAGCAGTAGTAATAGTAGTAGTAGCATTATCAGTCTGACCTACCAGCCCAGTGGGAATGAAGATGTTGAGATAGAGACAGTCTTCATCAGAGGCTGGAGACTCAACATCACCTGGCTGGATACAGCTGGGCCTACAGGAGGGATAGATGGATAGATGGATAGATGAATAGATGGATAGATGGATAGATGGATAGATGGATAGATGGATAGATGGATAGATGGATAGATGGATTGATGGATTGATGGATAGATGGATAGATGGATAGATGGATAGATGGATAGATGGATAGATAGTCGTTACCGGGGTTTGGAGGCATTCCAGGTGCCTCTCCAATCAGCTGGCTGAGGAGGTCTGAAACGCAGCAATCCAATTGGTGGACGGGCATAGGGAACCCCCAGGTACTGGATGACAGACTTCCTGTCTGTTCCCAGCATTGTGTCCATGGAAATGCCTTGCAGGGCTCCATGGCCCGGGATCAAAACCGATGTGACCAACGGCAGCCGTTCTGAAGAAAAATGAGAGACAGAAACAGAGACAATGGGTCTCATTCTCCAACGGATTTATGACAAGAAATAATTTGATCTCAGAGGCCGATTTTGAGACATATTAGGGCCGGTAGAGAGATTCCCCAAACGTCCCTAAGATTGGATTCGGCCGTGGCTGAGAGCAGGATTTAGGAGTGCTGAGGAGCACCCTTAACTCAACAGACTGTGTGCTCCGTGTTCTTAAGGGCTTTATTTGGGAGGAATCATAGTGATTCCTTCATGTCAACCCTACAGGCCTCCTTGGAATTAATAAATTAATCATCATTTTAATAAATATGACAATATTTGTAAAATAAAAAATAGTTTATAAAAAAATAAAATTACGCATTTGATGTCGGATTTTTTTTTAATATGGATTCATCTGATCACAGGGCAGCTGGATTAACCATATCTGAACCAGCTATTTTGGACAAATGTATAATTACTTTAATTACTCAGATATTCAAACACAATTATGCAAATATATAATAATTCTTTAATGCCTTCTAATAATAATAATAATAATAGATCAAATGTTATATAGAACCCAAGCTCGCTTCACAAATCAGGACAAAAAATAGGGCTAGGGAATAGGGGGGGGGGGGGGGTGGGGGAAGGTAAGGGACAATGGATAATGGACCTAATCTAATCTTCATCTTAATAGATGAATGAACAACTTCAGGCTCTATACACAACACCTCCAATCAACCACGGCATTCTGGATAGTGATTGGCTCACCTTTCTTAAGGTACACCTGGGAAGCAGGCTCTTTGATAACCAGTCTACAAGAAGAGGAGGTGCTAGTTGGGCTGTGGGCGGGGCTTGGTCCACAAGCTCTTGTGTCTGGGTAGAGCACACACCGAACGGCAGATTCAGTCTGGCTGATTGACAGCGCCAAACAAGACTCCGCCTCCTCGCAGGCTAAACAGAGAAAAGACATGAAGCAGATCAGTGAGAGAGGGAACACATGTTCAGAGTTTCAGGGATTCACGACAGTTTCTCAACCTAATTAGGAGAGTGCAGGTGAATACGCAGGTTATGGGTTATATAGTTATTGTGATTTTGTTTTTTTTGTAAGACCATTAGCGTTTCGATCAATTTTTACGGGGTCCTTTCATTTTGGTCTGTAGGCTGTGTGTTTTTATTTTTTATCGATATTATATTTTATACTTGAGAAGAAGCAGCAATATCACGATTTTGTTCTTCGTGAAAATGACGCTTCATAATAAAAAAACATTTGAAACGGGACAGTTGAATGCAACCTTGACTAAACAATAAAATGAGACGTGAGAAAACGAAATAATAACCCTCACATTCAAGTAGAAACGGTATAGGGTTATTGTTTACCACTGAGACACCAGTCTCTGGTTTTTTCTCTGTCTCCAGCTATGTCCTGGCTGACATGGATGACATCGTATGAGGAGAGAAACGGGTCCACAAGAAGCGATGAGGCATGTAGAACATTCCACTGGTCCAGAGACACTGAGAGACAGGAAATATAAACGTAAATACCTGAACACTAAGAAACACATAATACCTGAACACTAAGAAAACTAATAATACCTGAACACTAAGAAATACATAATACCTGAACACTAAGAAATACATAATACCTGAACACTAAGATAATAAATAATACCTGAACACTAAGATAATACATAATACCTGAACACTAAGATAATAAATAATATAGTAGTAGTAGTAGTAGTAGTAGTAGTAGTAGTAGTAGTAGTAGTAGTAGTAGTAGTAGTAGTAGTAGTAGTAGTAGTAGTATTGGTAGTAGTAGTAGTAGTAGTAGTAGTAGTAGTAGTAGTAGTAGTAGTAGTAGTAGTAGTAGTAGTAGTAGTAGTAGTAGTAGTGGTGGTGGTGGTGGTGGTGGTGGTAGTAGTAGTAGTAGTAGTAGTAGTAGTAGTGGTGGTGGTGGTAGTAGTGGTGGTGGTGGTAGTAGTGGTGGTAGTAGTGGTGGTAGTACTAATGATACCGTTGGTTGGAACTGGGAGGCTGAATGGAGGGCAGAGTGCTGGAGATTTGGTCCACTGGTTCACTGAAGACGCCACATATAATAATGCATAAATATACATCAATATGCAACAATACACATTAATACACAACAAAACAACTGAATACACATTAATACAGATCGACACCCATTAAAACACACCCACGTACACACACCACACATAGACGAGCACATACCAGGCTTCTGATACCATCCAAAGGGCAACGGACTGGTTTTCACAGCAGATGGTCGACAATCCTGAGACCGCCATCTTGTTTCGTCATCTTCACTGCAGGTCTGGACACCCATACTAATCAGAGACAGACACACTATATCTGTCCTGTCTGGAAAATACACAACAATAATACTTTAGTATTATCAGAGAATAAGACCCTATTTCTATACATGTCCTGCCTGGAAAATACACAACAATAATACTTTAGTATTACCAGAGAATAAGACCCTATTTCTATACATGTCCTGCCTGGAAAATACACAACAATAATACTTTAGTATTATCAGAGAATAAGACCCTATTTCTATACATGTCCTGCCTGGAAAATACACAACAATAATACTTTAGTAATACTATTTCTATACCCATCGTGGGAAGTTGAGGGTCTGGAGGCTGAAAAATGATCTCCACTCTAAAAGGTCAAACTCAGTCTCAGATGCATTTCAGTTATCTTTGCATAATGGATTATACAGTATTTAGACATATTCTTGTGTTATATTTAGACATATTCTTGGGTTATATTTAAACATATTCTTGGGTTATATTTAGACATATTCTTGGGTTATATTTAGACATATTCTTGGGTTATATTTAGATATATTCTTACATATATATTATACTTATTTATATCTAAACATTAACTCACGTGGTATATTGTTATTCTATAACAGCTAAGGGTAATTGTTCGGCCCGAAGCGAAGGACAACCCCCTTAGCTGTGATATAATATACCACAGCTTGAAGTGAGCTATTGCTTAAAAATAAAATAAAATAAAAACAGTCACCAAGTATGGAAATGTGAAAGTTAGACACAATTTAGTTTTTATTACTAATTTAATAAATAATTTAGACAAGGAAATAGGTCCTCCTTGCTGCCTGAACATTTTGAGACAGTTGCTGTGCAAAGTACACTAGCTTATTTTATTTTTTTAGCCCCGCTAGCAGGAAAAGAACAGTGTTCACGGCTACAGGGATGCTATGACAAATATAGCAGCTGCTAACTCAATTTAATTAACTTAAAAACCAGGAGTTATAATATATACTTTTATATATATATATAATAGTTGTTACCAGGAGTCCTTGTGTCTCTGACAAAGCCAAAACCACGGCAACAGGAATCTTCATCACAACGGCGTTCACACTCCAAGAACCTGAGACATACACACAAGCATAATATTAGCACAGCAGGACTAGCAGGGCGACGGGGAGCAGCTGACAGCAGACGTCCTGGTGACTGTTTCAAGTTTCTTTAATAGTTGTCATACAGAAGTACAGAATACTTTCATACAAAATGCTTCTTACTGTTACGCTCCAGAGACTGTGCTAGACAAGATAGTATCAAACATAGTATAGCATGTAATTTAGAAGAAGAAAATGAGGTCACAGTGTTCGGTATAGACATATGTACAATGTTCTGAGTTACCATATAATATACAATACTATGCAGTGTACTAATGTACACTACTATCTAGTGCAAAGCAGAAATGGGATGAGGTACAATTTAGGTACAATTTACAGTAAGGTGTACGAGTTGTAGTGCAATCCTTCATCAATAAATATAAAGTGTGGGGAGTGGGTGCTACAGTGTGTTTGTTTAAAGTGGGTGTGTGCTATAAAGTGTGTGGAGTGGGTGCTACAGTGTGTTTGTTTAAGTGAGTGTGTGCGTGTGGATGTGTGTGCTATGTGCGTTTGGTGGTTGTTGTTGTGTAGTGTTCATTCATTGTTCGTTTAGCAGCCTGATGGCCTGGGGATAGAAGCTTCTTCTGAGTCTTTCTGTGCTCGCCTTGAGACTCCGGTATCGCTTGCCTGACCGCAGCAGTTCAAAGAGGCAGTTGTTCGGGTGACTGGAGTCTTTAATGATTCTCTTAGCCTTGCCCTTGCAACGCTTGTTGTAAATGTTCTGGAGGGTGGGGAGCCCCCCTCCAATTGTGCGTTCGGCTGAACGTGTCACTCTTTGTAGTCTGCTTCGGTCTTGTGCAGTGCTATTCCCTATGACTGCTATTCCCTATGACTGTGTAGCCTTTTTACAACGCATCCGCGTTTCCGGCGCTCTGATTGGCCAGGTCACATGTGACATGTGCGCCCAATAGGGTGTTTGCCCATTTCCGCGTCGAACAGGCCTGCAAACTACCTGGCGCCAGGCTCTAAGACAAACTCTAACCTTAACCAACTTCGACGAGTGCCTATAAGCTTAACCGGTGTAGAAACTTGCCGTCCCACGATTGGCGCTCGTGTCACATGACCTGGCCAATCAGAGCGCAAAACGGGAACCCGGAAACGCGGATGCGTTGTAAAAAGGCTTCAAGCATCCTGGTGACTGTGTCTCAGTGTGGAGGAGACTTGAAGTGACTGTATATGTCATTGCGTCTCAGTGTGGAGGTTTTTTGTATCTACTTTTTCTCCTCCCTTTTTCTGTATCTTTCTCCCATCCCAATTTAGTCGTTATGCCAATTCCCCCCTCCCCTTCCTGGTCGTTGCGCGCATTTGCCCCCCCACTTGCCGGTCTAGGGAGCCCTGAAGTCTATCACGTCATGCTTCCTCCGACACATGTGGAGAGTGAGACAGCCAGCCGCTTCTTTTTTCACCCGACAGCGAGGACTCTCACTGGGGAGGTGTAACGCGTGTATAAAATAGCAGTACAGAAAGACCCAGTGCCTCATCCGTAGCTAACAGTGTATTGCACTACCGCAGGACCTAGCATGTCCTCCATGCTCTGTAAATAACTTATGTACAAATACCGATATGCCCTACTATGTTACTTGTTTATTGCACAATGTTGTTTTATTGGATTCTATTATATGTTGTTACTACTGTATTGCACATCGTTGCGGGCAAGACCACCCGCATTTCATTGTATACTTGTATGCCGTGACAAATAAAACTCTTGACTTGACGCGTGGGAGGATCACACTACCCTCCCCAGTTCCCTCCCTCGCTGTGCAGGCGCCCTGACCGACCTGTAGGAGTCGCTGTTTACAACGACCAGGATACACACCCCACCGGCTTTCCACCCGCTGACACCGCCAATTGTATCAGTATGGACGACCGACCAAGCCGGAGGCACCGCTGACAGCCGGATTCGATACCAGTGTCTCTTGCGGTGGAAGGCAGACGCTGAGTCCGCTGCGCTACCCGGCCGCCCTAGTGTGGCGGAGCCTTGAAGTGACTGTATGTCACTGTGTCTCGTTCTGTTTGATAGACCAATCTGGTTGTCAGTTGAGCTCATTATGGCACTAAAATGTCTCTGAATAAAATATTCAATGTCCTTGGTCTGGTTGGAGCTTATGTAGGGATAAATAAATAATTAAAATGTGTATTTGTGTGTGTGTGTGCGTGCGTGCGTGTGCGCGCGCGCGCGTGTGTGCGTGCGTGTGCGTGTGCGTGTGTGTGTGTGTTACCCCTCAGAGAGAGGTGCATGTTGTCCCAGGCTGGTTCTGCTGCGGACTGAGTAAGAGACCATCTTTTGAAAGGAAACTCTCCTGTAGAAACTCTTCACTGGACCCGACACATCAACTACACACACACAGAAAATATATTGTAAATCAGTCGGCATAAGAATGTCGTCTCTGTGGTATATATACACGTTGGTGACGGCAGCTAACTCGTATGCGTGCTGGAGGGGGGAGCCACGGCTGTCTCGTCACCAAAGTCCCACCCCCCAACTGACAGCAAATGTAGTCAGAGCCCCGCCCCTTCCTGTGTTGCAGGACACTAACTCCTCCCTCCCGTCGAGGCGCAGCCAGCTGGCTGCAGCAGACTACACATACGCTGTCTCAAACATACTGTAGTCGACATGTGTCAACAAATGTACACATGCCTGTTTGAATTTATGTTGTACCATTATTACTGTAAAAATGTAATGATTGTGAAATGATGGTTTAATGAGCTGTATGTGTATGTCACTGAATTTCCCCAAGGGGATTAATAAAGTATCTATCTATCTATCTATCTATCTATCTATCTATCTATCTATCTATCTATCTGTCTGTCTGTCTGTCTGTCTGTCTGTCTGTCTGTCTGTCTGTCTGTCTGTCTGTCTGTCTGTCTGTCTGTCTGTCTGTCTATCTATCTATCTATCTATCTATCTATCTATCTATCTATCTATATTATTGGTTCTAGAGGATTAATTGTATGATGTATAAACAACCAATCAATCGATCAATCAATCAATCAATCATGGTGAATGTGTGTGTGTGTGTATTTACCTTTCTTAATAAAGGCATTATGTGGC
Organism: Notolepis coatsorum; assembly: GCF_963971535.1. Classification (NCBI taxonomy): domain Eukaryota; kingdom Metazoa; phylum Chordata; class Actinopteri; order Aulopiformes; family Paralepididae; genus Notolepis; species Notolepis coatsorum. Next base: position 5,066,708 of record NC_140183.1, on the reverse strand, counting down.
GTGGTGGCCAGCAGGTGGCGACAGGGTGGAGTCAGAGGAGAACTGTAGCTTCCACAAACTCTGCTGTCGGGGAGCAGCTCGCAGGTTAGAAACCCTCCAGACCCACCTCTCACATCGACCAGCAGACACTGCTGCTCTGACACGCAGCCTGGAACACACACACACACACACACACACACACACACACACACACACACACACACATATTATATATATATATATACACACACCTATATATACAAACACACTTCTGTTCTGACACGCAGCCTGGAACACACACACACACACACACACACACACACACACACACACACACACACACACACACACACACACACACACACACACACACACACACACACACACACACACACACACACACACACACACACACAGTATATATACAGACATCAAACAGCAAACACTGCTGCTCTGACACAGCCTGGAACACACACACACACACACACACACACACACACACACACACACACACACCTACACACACACACACACACACACACACACACACACACACACACACACACACACACACACACACACACACACACACACACACACACACACACACACACACATATATATAAATACACATATATTGTGTTTATTAATGATTATTAATTGGTTCTAGATGATTAATTGTATGATGTCTAAACAATGTCTAAAACCAAGCAACTAACCAATCAATCAATCAATCAATCAATCAATCAAGCATGTCTAGTGTGTGTATATGAATGGATTCATCTTTATTTCGAACATGATTTAAAAAAAACAAAGAATAAAAAAGACAAACAACGAAGAAATATACATATCACTGTTCGAAAAGGACTAGGAAGAAGCCTACGCTTATCATGCCCTACCCCTATCCACCACTTCCAAGTGGGAACATTAATTAATACTTAAATTATATAATGGAGGATATCCACATTGCCAATAATTCTTCATTCTTAAGATTGAAAACAACATAAAATAAATAAATAATATGGGCGGCTAGGTGGTGTAGTGGGCAAGGCACTCGCCACCAGTGTGGAGACGCTAGGATTCGCGTGTTCGAATCCAGCGCTCCACATTGTTTTCAGTTTAGCTGGTCGTCCGCAGTAATACACATTGGCCGTATTACGGGGAGGGAAAACTGAAGGGTGGGGATCGGGCGTGGTGGACAGCGACTCCTACAGGTCGGTTGGTGCGCCTGCGCAGTAGAATCAGGAAGTGTCGGGGGCAGCGTGAGCCTCCCACGCGTTACTCCTCGACACTGAGAGATCGAGCTGCGCAGGTGAAAAGATGCGACTGCTGTTACCTCAAGTACCGGAGGGGACTCGTGCTATGTATGACTTAGTCCACATTGCAGCCGGCTTGTGGGAGGCAAGAAACAGCGTTCGTGACAGGGGAGGGTTGAATTGGATGATACGAAATTGGGATGGGAGAAAATATAGAAAAAATGGGAGAAAAAGTGGATAAAAAAAAAAAAATTATAATAATAATATCAGTATCCATAATGTAGTACAAAATAAAAATAAAAATAAAATAACAGCTTAGAATCCAGAAGATTGACAATATAGTCATCTCCCCTTTCCTCTTTTTGGTAATTTGCAAATATCATCCCTTTATAAAAATAAAATAATAATGTAATAGAGCAACATTTCTGCTTTCCTTCATTTTATCTTCTAGCCCATTCGACACAGTTACTCCATAGGATGATGTGCACCTGCCCCTGAGATGGGTGCGAGCGTAACGCGGATCAAAGTTGCATTTACCTCTCAAATTATATCCCTTATCCCTCTCTATAAATCATTTTTGAATATTACTTGGGAGTTCTTGAGTCTTTGCTCGATACATTATCTGTGCTAGTTTAAATGTGAATACGTCCATTACCTTTAAGGCATTTGACTTTAAGAACAAGTTATTTGTGTGATCCCGAAATCCGACCTTGTGTACAATTCTCATAGCTTTTTTTCTGTCGTGTAATTAATGGTTTTGAAGTGCTTATGTATGCATTCCCCCATATCTCCACACAGTAACTCAAATAATGGTAGGACAAGACAACAATACAGAGTATACAACATCCTCGGTTCCAGAATATGTTTTGCACAATACTGCAACACTCCTTGCTCCTTTGGTTCTAACATTATCTTATATGAGATTTCCAACAGAATTTACTGTCTAACTTTACACCTCAAAATTGTATCTCATATATACGTGTTCAATATTGACATTTTCAATTTTTACTTGCACATGTGTATCTATTTTGCGGTTTCCAAAGACCATCAGTTTGGTTTTGTCCACGTTCAATTATGTATTCGTGTGTGTGTGTGTGTGTGTGTGCGTGTGTGTGTGTGTGTGTGTGTGTGTGTGTGTGTGTCATACGTGTGAGACACCAGAGCAAGGCCTCCTGGGAGTTGTAGTGTTGTTTGTTGAGCAGGAAAGAGAGACCAGGGAGTTGTCTCATCAGTGGATCCACCAGAACACTGTCAGCCGACAGGGACTCAAACACACGATGTACAACAAGGCTGCTGTTCGAATCTGTTCCATTAGAAGAGAAAAGGTTAGGTTTAGGGGCACTGAACAGGTCAGAGGTTAGGGTTAGTTAATTATATAGTAGTGTGTGTGTGTGTGTGTGTGTGTGTGTGTGTGTGTGTGTGTGTGTGTGTGTGTGTGTGTGTGTGTGTGTGTGTGTGTGTGTGTGTGTGTGTGTGTGTGTGTGTGTGTGTGTGTGTGTGTGTGTGTGTGCGTGCGTGCGTGTGTGTGTGTGTGTGTGTGTGTGTGTGTGTGTGTGTGTGTGTGTGTGTGCGTGCGTGCGTGTGTTGTTACCATCCAGAGCAGGGCTGGACTGCTCCACAGGACATGATGATGAAGATGATGAAGACTCCCCATCAGCACCTGATAGATGACACACAGGCTGACTAACACACTGACCTTTGACCCGCTGACTCCGGGCCCGACAGATTAAATAACCACAAACAACAGAACTCAGATGTGTTACCCTAACTACTACAAAATATAAAACTAACCCTAACTAATACAAATTATAAAACTATAAAATATTTTATATATATATATAGCTGCATGTGGGGCACTGAAGCATAAGCAATTGTACATTATGACATTAAGCATTATGGTATTATGCATTGAGCACTATGTCATTGGGCATTATGGCATTATGCTGCCAGTAGAGGAGAGAGGGAGTCCTCTCTCCCTTCCTCTTCAATGTCTACTCTACACCAACGACTTCCACTATCGGTCGGAGTCCTGCCACCTTCAGAAGTGTTCCGATGACTCTGCGATAGTGGGATGATGTTAAGGACGGTGACGAGGAGGAATACCCGGCACTGGTGGTGGACTTGGTCACATGGTGCGAAGATAACCACCTTCGGCTAAATGTGACGAAGACCAGGGAACTGGTTGTGGATCTGGGGAGGGAGGAGGAGGAGTGCACCTGTGTGACCCCCGTTTCCATCAGGGGAGTCGATGTGGACACGGTTGAGGATTACAAATACCTCGGTGTGCACATCGCCAATAAACTGAACGGGTCAAAACACGCAGAGGCACTGTTCCCCAATGTTCTGTAGTCGGCCCACTCCTCTTCATCGTCTACATCAGGGGTTCCCAAACTTTTCAGGCCGGGACCCAGAAAATAAGGCGTCAGAGAGCCGCGGCCCAATGCACATCGTCAGGCTTTTTTTTTTTTTTTTTTTTTTTTGCCAGATGACCGATTTTTTTAGCCAAATATCACTTCAATCCTATTAAGTTAGTTCAAGTTAGTTATTCATTTATATGTGCTATTTATGAGAGAGCTAACTTGTTGCAAAATAATAATGATAATAATAATAGCCTCATTAAAATACTATTGTTGCTTCGGTTGTTTTCAGCGTTTTATGTGCATAATCTGTTATTTAGTTTGAAATGTTCGTTGAAATAAGTAGATTTTTCGTTTTTGTTTATTTATTAAGTTAATATAAAACCATATAGTCACATTCTAGAATACAATAGAATAGAATTTTAGAATACAACTAGAAACACTGTCCTGGCCTGCTTCTAAGTTCAGTGGCCTGATTTTTTTTTTTTTCTTCTTTTTTTTTTTTTTATTATCTCGCGGCCCTTCCGTGGCTGCTCGCGGCCCACCTTTGGGTCGCGACCCCGACTTTGGGAACCACTGGTCTACATCATCCCTCTCAGATTCTGTACTCGGCCCACTCCTCTTCATCGTCTACATCATCCCTCTCAGATTCTGTACTCGGCCCACTCCTCTTCATCGTCTACGACTCTACATCATCCCTCTCAGGTTCTGTACTCGGCCCACTCCTCTTCATCGTCTACATCATCCCTCTCAGATTCTGTACTCGGCCCACTCCTCTTCATCGTCTACATCATCCCTCTCAGATTCTGTACTCGGCCCACTCCTCTTCATCGTCTACATCATCCCTCTCAGATTCTCCGCCATTTCAACCTGGAATTTTCCATGCTATGTCAATAACACTCAGATATTCCTCATTATTAGGGTTAGACCGACACCTAATTATTATTATTATGTATTACCAGTTTGGAGATATATAGCCTGGAAGCCGATGATTGAGGCCTGGTAGTCGGTCTTGTTTTTACTGTTGGCTGGCAGAGAAGAATCCGCTGGGAATTAGAGAGAATAATAAAACATTAAAGAAATCAGCTAGTATATATATATATAATTTATTCTGTCCACCTGCGCTTCATCAGTCATTTGGTGGCTTGAAGGGAAACTGTGCTGAGATGGGTGGAGTCAGTGGTGCAACGGGGTGTGTCAATACAGATCTGCTGACGCAGTACATTTGAGTAAAGATTTAAGTAAGAGTAGGGTAGGATCTTTTCAATTTATGATAATCGGTGATACTGTATGCACAAAACACTCATAGAAGGCTATTCTACTGACTCCAATACTGACTATTCAAGATTCATTGACAATTAATAGGCTTCATAGTCATCCTCTGGGGTGTGCTGGGCTATACGAAGGACTGACATGTCACATGTCGACTATCCTTGGTGCTGCTGCACAATATATCTATTTTCTAATATAACTGAGCAAGTTAAGTTAAGTATTCTCTTTCACACTTCCTGATGCAGGGAGAGTGACAGAAGTTACATTTTGAGAGATGAATAATTATATCTCGTTGCGTGCAACCTCCTATATTTATTTTTTTGTTGGGTCACTATGAAGATCATGGATTTGTCTTCAATATGATCAACTGAATAAATGAAAATGACTAATGTCAATAGGTGTATGGCATACAAATAACTGACCAATTTATTTTTAATCGGATGACATGGTTTATAGCCTGATATATGATTAAATTGGCTTAATGGCTCTGTGGGTGACACATGCTACTGCCACTGGATCTCCACATTTTGATCTCAACCAGGCATGTTGTTCTTAAAGGGAATGAGGAGATGATCTGATTCTAAGCTCCACCTGCTACTAATCTATTCCCCCCTACTTCAACCCTATTTACAAGACATAGATGGACACATGTTGCTTTACTAAGAATATAGACATGTTGATTTACTAAGAATGGAGAAATGTTGATTTATTAAGAATGAAGACATGTTGATTTACTAAGAATAGAGACATGTTGGTTTACTAAGAATAAAGACATGTTGATTTACTAGCAGATATACTTGAGCATATCAATATGGGGTATATTCACAAAATACAGCAAATATATTTACTCGTAAACCAAGAACAGAGATTATTTGGAGCTTTAAATTGTTATGGTTAGGGTTAATGCTTTATGTTAGGTTAGTTTCTTAGATATGGGGTCAGGGTCAGGGTTAATGCTTTAAATTGTCAGGTTAGTTTCTTACTTATAGTGAATTCTTGGCCTCCAAAGTTGAAAATGAAGCTCCTCTGTTGTTTGTTGTAGATAAGCCCTGCCCCACACACACGATTGGCTTTGCCCTGGCCAGTCATGTCCCAGTCCTGGTCAGCACATAGCAACACTGATGGTGCCCGCATCAGGCCACATAGAAATGAACCTGAAAGGGGAGGAGAGGGTGGATGATGTCCTACTGTTTGAATTATGTTCTACTATTCAAATAATGCTCTACTGTAAAAATTACATTCTACTATTTAAATGATGTTCTACTGTTTAAATGACGTTCTATTGTTTGTAATATAACCTGCATTAAAATAGAGGTGCTATTAACTCATTGAACGCCAAAAACGAGTATTCTCGTTTTTCGAAGCAAACCGTTGGCCGCCAAAAATGAGAATACTTGTTTTTTATTTAAATTGTTTATTATTATTATTCTAAACAGTCCGCCGGACCTTCTTCTGTGAGCTCTGTGTGAATTGGAATTGAAATGACGATCGAATCCCGATAGGTGGCAGTATCGCCTACCTTTTGAACTGGGCTAGTTTACTGTAGGGAAGGGCTCACTCACTGCTGGCTCACTCACTGCTGGCTACCACTACAAACACGACAAAATGATCACACTTATGGATGATAAGGTGCGTTTTCACCAGACTACATTGGACTCAGCACTTCTGGTAAATCATAAAAATACTATAGTCAAACTGGCCGAGCATGTAACATCGCCGACACTAGAGTTGAGAGCACTCCAGACTAGGGCCAACTAACATTCGGCAATGGCGATCGCCTAAACAAGCGAACTATTGGAGATTATTATGAAGAGGACAAACGGTGATGATCCATCCATAGCATAAGGTGCATTTTCACCAGACTATGTTGGATTCTAGTATTTTCAGGCTGTTTGGATGTAACGATAGTGGACAGGGTTTTGGTGGACTTGCTGACAAAGGTAACGTCTATTTTACCGAACCCCATCATAAAACATGCCTTTGTAATGATCCCAGAAAATGATTCCGTGAAGGGCCCCCCCCCCCCCCCCCCCCATGGTTTGAGAAACATTCTACTATGGTCATGTTAACTTTGACCTGGAAATAATATAGGTGGCAGGCGAGCAACCCGCATGAAATGTGCGTATGCGCACAAAAAAAGGCATATCTCGCGTTCCAGGAAACGGAACTGGATTATTTTGATAGGATAGCGCAGGAACGAAGGTATGTAGAACTAAAAGTTTTTTTCCCTGTTGGAGTATACATATTTCAAATGAGCCATAGTACTGTCTCCATAGCTATAATATAGAATATACGATGGGTCTGCAAACATCGTGAAAATGGTCAAAAAACGCTGGCGCCAGGGATTACAGATGGAAAAACAGCGTGGCAGTCAAAGAGTTAAAAAGCCTCTCACCTCCATTCAGAATGTTCTGGTTAAGGATGAAGCCATCACAGCAGGCGTCACGGCTACACTGGTCCTGACAGAAACGATGGACATCAGAAAGAAAGGTTCCCTCAGAGGGAAACACCAGCGTACGGAAAACTCCAGAATCAGCCTTCCTGAATGTCAGCCGCTCAAAACCATTCTGGAGATGCGTCAAGAACTCATGTCCTGAATGAAACCACAGAAACAAAAACTGTTCTATTAGCCATACAGCCCATTCTTACCATCTCAGTCTCCACCCTCCCAAACTATGTCTCTGGATTATGGAGACGTACAGATGGAGCAGACAGATCTGTATACCATTCTGCCAATGCGGTTAATTTTGCGGTTGACTGCTGTTCTGTTATATGCCACCAGGAGGCACAAAGCCTGACAGAATGCTGCAATGTCTGATCCCGATTTGCAGTGTTGATAGGATAATAATAATAATAATAATAATAATAATAATAATAATAATAATAATAATAATAATAATAATAATAATAATAATAATAATAATAATAATAATAATAATAATAATAATAATAATAATAATAATAATAATAATAATAATAACTTTATTTGTATAGCACTTTTCATACAGAAGTTGCAGTTCAAAGTGCTTCACAACAGTGAAAAATACAGGCATAAGCGAGCATAAAAAAGATAAAAAGATAAGGTAAGGTAAGGTAAATCACAGTGTTTCACATTAGGATCTAGCATCCCAATAGGCCTCTCTGTTTACAGTTTCATTCAGTAATACAAATAATACAAATTTAATAGACAGAGTTAAAAAAAAAAGTGCGGTTTGATTCAGTTTAAAAATAGGCTAAAAATAATCAAATAGAACGGACATACAACAGGGTATTTAACATACAGTACAACAAAGCAGTGCATCAGTGAAAATTAAAAAGTGTGATAAAATAGTTCAATAAAAATATAACAGAGCAGTGCATTGCTCTTAATCAGTTTTGAATTACAACAGAGCAGTGCTCTTAAAATTACAGTGCATGGGAGGCAGTGAGATCAAATTAGCATAGAACAGACACATGAATTTGATAGGAAGTGTATACAAGTAGGCAGGGTAAGACAAGTGCAGGTAAAGTACAATTTGTGTCAGGATGTCCCTGATGTTTCATTTAAATGCCTGAGCAAAGAAATAGGTTTTAACCTGTTAAGCCCGGAGCCCTATTTTATGAGAATCCGCCTAAAATACATACCTAAGTAAATGGAATATTGCTCCTTCTACAAGGTCCATTTGCATGTTCTCAAGATTCAATCGTTTTATTTCAAACCACAGTGTTAGTTCTTGTTATCTAGGGACATCTATGGACCTCAGTGAATGTATTCCCAGTGTCAGAAATATTGTGTATTGTGTTACTAGGCTTGCTTAAATTGTGATGAAACAAAGGATAATATGAATTATGATTTTTCTTTGCATCTTTGACAGTGAATAACACCATGCTAAAAATGACCAGACATGAAAAACTGCCACTGATCTTGTTCAGTACCTTCTTGAGATCACGTGTACAAGAAATCTAAGGAAATGAATAAAGGGAAGATGACTAAACAGAAGGTGTTGTAGATACAGTACTGAATTCTCCCATCCAGACCAATGCTATTTGAAATATTATTATAGAATATAGAATAGCAGGCTTATAAATTACCTTATTATAGCCAATTCGCAGATTTATGGATTGTGCCAAATCTTATCTTCCAATCGGTATTGAAGGCACTGCACTCAGCTGGCTCTGGTCTCAAACAGAACCACTCTGTCACATCCACAGTCACACAAGATGTTCCCCAGGGTTCTGTGCTGGTAAAACTCAGATATACCGCATCACCATATTCCCCCACAACCCACCCCTCTCTCACATTGACTCCTGCCCTCTCACATGTCCTGCTGCTGAAAAATGTATCGATGCCTTAATTTCCTCCCATCCTCCCATTTCCTCTACATCGCTCCATCAATAGACTTCAAATGGTCCAGAATGTATACACCCTATTTCTAACACAACAAATCCTGGCACCACATCACCCCAATCCTAAGAGACCTCCACTGCCTTCTCTTAGCCCCCCATCCATCCTTGTGTGTTTGTGTTATCATGCTTATATGGCATTTGTCTCACTACCTCCACCTCTTAATGTAAAGCGACTGAGTTCTAGATTCAAACGTATTATTATGATTATCATTATTATTATTATATATTGAATAAAATGTACTGTAGTTACATACCTTTCTTCCTGATGACCAGTCGGTCTGAAGCTCCGCCCCTCACCCCCAAAGAGCAGTTCAGCCTATCAAACAGCTCTGCTTGGGCATTACCCAGAAACCCCCTGGCCTGGTGACAGACAAATACCAGTTAGAATGTATGTATGTATGCATGTGTGTGTGTGTGTGTGTGTGTGTGTGTGTGTGTGTGTGTGTGTGTGTGTGTGTGTGTGTGTGTGTGTGTGTGTGTGTGTGTGTGTGTGTGTACCTGTTGTGTGGTATTGCAGTGTGTGTGTGTGCTGTACAGGTCACAGTGAATCTGTCCCTCCTCAGTGAACAGCAACACATGCTGGCAAGATGTCTCCACAGCACACGCTGAAAAACACACACACATAATACACACACACACACACACACACACACATATACATACAGTACATAGAACAAATTAACCAGCCAATCAGAAACACATAATAAAACAACTTCAAAAGAATGCGTTTCAGAACAAAAACAGAAATGTATTCAGTGTGTGTGTGTGTGTGTGTGTGTGTGTGTGTGTGTGTGTGTGTGTGTGTGTGTGTGTGTGTGTGTGTGTGTTACCTTGTAGACAGGCTTGGAGGTTGGACGTCTGAGATAGCAGGGTTTCTGTGTCTTCAGCGTCGGTCAGATCTGACCCAGGAACAGCCTCGAAGCCCATCAGCACTACAGCCAAGGACAAACCATTAACCTTCACACTGACACAGGTGCAGTCAATGTTGTTGTAGTTTCAGCCCAAACCATTAACACATTCGGGGCCATTGGGATGCGTCTAATAAATCTCTAGAGGACCGGCAAATGTAAACAGACGTGGGGCTGTTTGTAGAGCTAAATCTATACTTTATAGTATTGCTATCTGTCCATTCTCATTGTCAATTGAGACCATAAACCGTCCCAATTCAAAATGGCTTAAAGAAGAAAAAAAATTCATCAATACGTTCTCATTTTATAGCGCCGTGAATATAAGCGTTATACGGGATTTCGGCTAGGATATTTCCTGGGAGGCGAGATACAAGGCTAATAGCTGCTAACGCTATATCCAATGGCATTTCCGTTATACATATGCTACAGAAATAACTCAAACTGCATATGATCGGCACGATCCTCAAGCATGTATGCATGAAAGGGGGGGGGGGGGGGGCGGGGGACGTCGTTTCTGATTATTGATTACCAATAACCGCGTTAGCCTCATTCATTGATCGGATGGATGGCTATCAAAACAAGGCCTGATCGGGATGTACTTTACGTGAAAAAGATCTTACCGTGGGCCGGTGGGATCCCCCCGAGCATGTCCCCGTTATCGATCGCCATCTGGTAGATCGATATGTCCATTGGCTGATGATAAATCCCCTTATTGCATAGTGAAATCCGCAATCCAAAACGTAATCCAAGCTACATGCTGCACATCCAGAATCCTGCTAACTGAAATCTCCATTGAAAGTCAAAAGAAAATAACGATCCGTTCAGCCACAGGGCACACTGCATTATGGCGATAGCGCCCCCTAAGAGGATCTGGCCGGTATTGCACTTTGGCAAATTCAAAGAGTAGGGTAAATCTGCAGTGCCGCTCGGCGACCTTGAATAGGTTATTAAAATGGAATAAAAGCAATAACAACTTGCCACGGATATATCCGTGCTTCTGTCCACAACGGGTGGAATCGAAACACAGAGATCTCCGTGGTCGGGCGCCATTGTGTTAACCTTCACATTGACACAGGTACAGTCAATGTTGTTGTAGTTTCAGCCCAAACCATTACTAACTATATAGTTATATAGTGTATAGTGTCGATCCGAGAGAAGAATCAAGCATCAGACTTGTTGTTTTCCGTTAATAATAATAACATTTTTGTTTACATGTTTACAAACCGTCTCCTTCAATACCTCGGCACCTTGGTTCACACCTGAGCTTGGCACAGTGAAACAGACTGGCCCCCAGCGACTCACCAAGAAAACTCAGTCCACCAAGAAGCCTACAAACACCTCTCTGCTTCCAAGGACACCCTCACTGCTGCCAAGGTGTGTGTGTGTGTGTGTGTACCTGTACACGCCTCATCAGACAGCGGTGCATTGCTATTGGTCCATTCTAGCTCCTCCCCCTCTGTGGTGACACACCTCCAGTGACCAGAAAGGAAGTCATGCTGAGCTGACAGGAAGTCTCCACTATCAGAACACCGTAAGTCCCGCCTCTGGCACTCTGTCACACCTGACACACACACACACACACACACACACAAAATTATTTATTTCTGTCCATACATTCTCCAACCAGACCATGGACATAAACATTATAAAATCATTCAGGTATTCAGAGACCTTTCAGTTCCATAAGAGCTCGACTGACAACCAGGTTGGTCCATCCAACAGAGTGAGACAAATGGTAGTAAAGGCGGCGGTATAAAGCATGGCTTCCCCCATGAATGATGTCATGAAAAGTGTCCATCTATCCCACAATGTAGGTGTGTAGCATCCTCTCTTGCTGTTAGTAAGCTTTAGGGCTGACATTACCTACCAAACCCTGGAGCAGCTGCTATGTCAGCTACCATAATGTTATAGCTAATGCTGGTTAATTAAATGCTCAATAATCAATTATGTGGTCAAAAAAAAAAAAGTAGTATTTGATGACTAAACAACACAAAGAGACTGGTAGTAATGCTTACCTATTAGCCATCAACAGTCTAACACGACCAGAATTAATAACTTTGTAATGCCAACACAGGCACTCCTCTGACTAAAAGTTGTTTAAAACAAAAACCGGCTGGATGTAATTTAGCCAAATCAGCATGGCTGTGAGTGTGAGTCTTTCACCTTTTACAAATCTAGCTTTGGCATGGACTGATTGTTTAGAATGCTAGCATAGCTAAGAAATGCTAAATATATAGTCTGCCCCATTGTTATGACCAGGATTATGTTCCTTTTTGCCTCCTTGATGCATACCCACACAGAGTCTGACAAAAACAAGAAACCCGTCTATAACGTAGCAATGCTAGCATGTTAGCTGAATGCTGCTAGCAGACTGTTTTAGCATGTTAGCTGAATGCTGCTAGCAGACTGTTTTAGCATGTTAGCTGAATGCTGTTAGCAGACTGTACTGGACAGCAGGGGATGGGTAGGGTACTCACATTGACTGACAGATGATGCACCAATAGCTGTGGTGCCTTTGGTACACTTGTTGCAGAAGTCCCGCCCCTCTTCATCCTGATAGGTCCCCTGAGCACAGGGACGACATTCCCCCTCCTTGGAGAAGCTACCAGCAGGACACACCACTGGAGGGAGAGAGAGAGATAGACAGAGACTGAGGGATGGATCCAATGGTCAATGGTCTTATTGATTTGAAGCAGAAAAAAAAAGTGCCAGTACTGTCATGTTAGGGTTTTTTCCTTCATTGTTGGGTGTGTTTTGTTGTGCTGTCTGACACTTTACCTCTCTCTCTCTCTCTCTCTCTCTCTCTCTCTCTCTCTCTCTCTCTCTCTCTCTCTCCTCTCTCTCTCTCTCTCTCTCTCTCTCTCTCTCTCTCTCTCTCTCTCTCTCTCTCTCTCTCTCTCTCCCCCCTCTTACTCTACTTTGCAACTTGTCGTGCAGTGTTGAACCCTCAATGTATAGTAGGCCTATGGTCAAAACCATGACATAAGATGCCTTCATTGTTTACAGCTGGAGAGTGGAGACAATATGTATGTACAATGTATGATTTTCTTTTTTAATTACCCATATTTACAAGCTCACAAAATTTAAATACATAGTACAACCAATTTCTGCCATTGAATTGAATTGTGTTACAAGTTGTACAAGTTATTAAGGCAACGACTATCTCTAGTATACACATTTCACTGGATCTTACAGGAAGGAGAAATTCAACCCACTTGGAGGGAGGCAATCATTTCAGTCCAAAGGAGGGAAAAAATGAGCAGTGTTGTCAATTTGGATTACCAGCTAAAAATGGATCTAAATAATTTGTAGACTGGAGAAACCTCATCCATATAGATCAGATGAGATTTATCAAACAAAGAAAAACGTTGGACAGCATAAGAAGGACCTTTCATATGCTAGAACAGATAACTAAGGACGAGACTAAGTCAATGATAGTGGGATTTGATGTGCAGTATACAAAACCTTGGGACATTTTTGCTTTGAAGATAGTTTAGTAATTCAGACCCTATCTTTCTGACTCCTTTGTCTTGGAAAGAGGAACTAGAAGACAGGGCTGCCCAGCTTCCCCCTCCTCGCTTTGTTACGGCGAGACAGTACCCCCTAATAGACAAAATAAATATTTGAATAGATATCACTATGAAACTTTCCCAGTTTGTTATGTACAGTACATATAAACTAAGAAAAAATATATTGCACGTTTTTTCAGAATTCTATGTTTATATAATGCAAATGAGGCACTTCCTCATTAACTCATTCAACGCCATAGCCACGCCCCATCTCTTCTCTTCTAACGGCAGCTTTCCATTGCCAATTTTCACGACATTTCACGATCTTTGTGGATCTATTGTTTCTATATTATAGCTATGGAGAAAATAGTCCGGCTCATTTGACAGACACTATTGTTAGTCCAATATGTAAAAAATAGTTAATTGTTTCATGTATACGTTTGCGTGTTATCCCGTGGTGAATATTGTATAGTTTCAGAGTGATCCGGGCTAATTCCTGGAAGCGTTATGGAGCGCTATGTGCATTTTGCGAAAGTCGTTCACATTGCTCGTCTGGACACGATATTATTTCCAAATCAAAGGTATATAACAGGTATTATGTTTCATCATGAAGGCATCAAAGGGGGGGGGGGGTTGTTTTGTGATGCTCTGATCATCAGCAACGGCATACGCTTTGAATACTACATACATTGATCGTTGCGATCGATGTGAAATCATTGTAGGATCAAAGTAGGATTGATGTCATATACCGTAATTTTCGCACTATAAGCCACACCTGAATATAAGTCGCAGCAGCTAAATTGAATGATGTGTACATATATAAGCCGCACTGGACTATAAGCCGCAGGTGTTTTTTTTTATTATTTTTTTTTTTCCCTCCTTTTTCCCGATTTTTCTCCCATCCCACCCTTCCTGGTTGTTGCGTACTTTCCCCTACTGTTGGTCCGGGAGACCGGAGACTGTCACATGCTTTCCTCCGACGCATGTGCAGCCTGGGGCAGGCCAACCTGGCCACGCAGGTTCTCACCGGGGAGAGTGTAGCGTGTGGGAGGCCACACTATCTCTCCTCAGTTCCAACCCTCGCTGAGCAGGCGCCCCGACCGAACTGTAGGGGTCGCTGTCCACAACGCCCAGGACCCACCCTTCAGCTTTCCCACCCCCTGATACAGCCAATTGTATCAGTGTGAGAGGGCAGCCAAGCTGATAGCAACGCCGGGAGCTGGATTCGAACAGGCGAATCCTAGTGTCTCCCGGTGTTGGTGACGAACGTAATCTCCGTGCGCCACCTGCCCCCCCTAGCCGCAGGTGTTTTAATGTTTAATTACAGTCTTCCCACCAGCATTGGGACACAATACAGTTGGACAAATAACAATAATTAACTCATTTACAAGTTGTATTAAGTTTAGCAAATAAGGGAACAGATAAATAACATTTCAATTCAGTCAAAAAAGCAATATTTTGATTTTTACATTTTCGGGTTTGGTCATGTCGAGTCACATATAAGCCGCACCGTTATATAAGCCGCAGGGTCGAAAAATGGGGGGAAAAGGCGCGGCTTATAGTCCGAAAATTACGGTAGTCCTTACCTTTGCTAGGAGTTATTCCAAAATGAATATTCCAATTGTCTGATTACTATTTCCAGTATTGATGTCCATCGGGTCTCTGACATGAAATGGCACAAAATATGCATCAAGTGTGCTGGACGTGTTCCAAGGGGCTCGAATGAAGCGTTTCACTTACCTGGGTCCAAATTCTCCGCCCGGACCATATAAAATGTAACACACAGTGTGAAATAAGGTTTCAAAGGGTAGGCGACACTGCCACCTAGCAGAATTCGGCCGGCATTGCACTCTCGAGGTCTCAGAATGAGTTCCAATGGTAACACCGAGGTCCGTGAGAGTGTATAGGATATTAAGATCGAATAAAATACTATCGTACCGTGACTCAAGTATCGTGATAGTTTGAGTTAAGTCACACTGTTATTTTATTTTCCTGTCTGGCAGTCTTTTTAGTTTTTTAGTTTTTTTAGTTTTGTTATGTCTGTTTATTTTTGTTTTGTCTCCTCCTTTTTGTTTGTCTGTTCTTGTCTATAGTAAACTGAGAAATAAAGTATTTAAAAAAAAAAAGTATCGTGATAGTATCGTATCGTGAGGCCTCTGGTGATTCCCACCCCTATGCGGCAGTAAGCCTGTGCTGCTCTAGTCTACTAGGGGGGGGGGGGGGGGGGGGGCAGTACGTGTGCCAATGCTGCACCTTGTGTAGCTCAGGTCACCCGGTTAGCAGATATTAGGAGTAGGCATGCGACTTCTCCCGTTCTGCCAACTGACTTACCGCATCCTGTGCCCTCAGTGTCTGGGTGGTAACCATGGGAACAGCCAAAACGTGGTAGTGCCATCGAAACTAGTTGGGGCTCAGATGACGAGACAAAGTGGTAACTACCCAGGAGGCCTTGCAGCCCGGCCAGAAAGTTGGTCTCGTTTAGCAACACATCTGGTAGAAAAAACAATGGACATTACTGGACATACACAACACAAAAGGATAAACATCCAATTCATATCAGTCAGAAACATCACAATATACAGTATCAGTCAGAAACATCACAATATACAGTATCAGTCAGAAACATCACAATATAACAGTAAAAAACACTGACATAGAGGGTGGGCTGTTTTAGGGTGAGGTTCAGTATTGCATTACTGTGTGTATGGGTGGGCTGTTTAAAAGGTGACAGAAGATGTGCATCAAATCGGACTCAGAGGGTGAGATGCACACCCCTAATTCATATACATAAAATATTACTATTCCTGGATAAACAACACATCAAGCTACTGAAAAATAGGCTACTGTTAAATACCTACCAGTCACAATACATTATCATGTACAGAAGAAGTCAATGCATATACCTTTTGGTTGCCAGCCAGGAGAAGGTTATCCAAACGCCAAACCCTAACCAACACCAAGCTATGTTAACACAACACAACACGGTGTTTCTGTATAGTGTGGTGACAGCATCGAACCAGTGGTGTGGAATCCGTTGTTGAACTGAACTGTGTCTTCAGATATCTGTTCTGTGTTTGTCTAGTTTTATCTTGGTTAATAGTGTGGTCTTACCTATAGGTATTGGAAGCAAGAGGTAAATAATAGTCTGGTCTTACCCAAGTCATGGAGGTCAGAGGTCATTATAGTGTGGTCTTACCTAAGTCATGGAGGTTGGAGAAGTCAGAGGTCGGTAGATCAGACAAAGCAGCTTCCCATTTGACCTTTAACCTTATGATGCCACCACTGTCACACTGGAGATGAACAGATGAGTCATCACACAGAGACACCATGGTGCTGGAGGCAGGCAGCTGGAGAGACATCAGGGTCAGGGTCAAGGTTATAGGGTTAGTCACTATGTTTTGGAGACGCCTGTCAATAGATGCATTTACATGGACGCTAATATTACACTAATAATCTTGAATAATCAATAATCAATAGTCAGAAGCATAGGAAGCATGTTAAGAAGCACAGGAAGGGTGATAGGAAGCACAGGAAGTGTGATGGGAAGCATAGGATGTGTGATGGGAAGCATAGGAAGTGTGATAGGAAGCAAAGGGGAGGTGATGGGAAGCAAAGGGAAGGTGATGGGAAGCATAGTAAGGATTTGACCGATTTAAAAAAAAAGTGTCCACCTCAGCTGTAAGAGCCAAATCTTGAAAAGTCATATTTTGATTATATCTGTATTTTATATATTTAGTTATTGCATAGAAAACGAGCAGTAGTTTAATTTGTAATGCTGTGGTATGCTATAAGCCATATTTATAATTTAGTTGCGAATTATTCTAAGAATGAATGATAAATGTACTTTAGATGTGTTATTGCGCATGTGTGAGAGTCTTGATATGCCGTGAACATGTATTGTCTAGTTAGTTGTGAGACAGTGCCCGTGCAGTTAGGAAGCACATAACTTTTTGACCGTAGTCCATTGATCCTAGTCCGGTCTATATATCCTATGAAGAACGATGTTGTATATTTTGTGACTGCCCAAATGAGAGTAAAGAACCTTCAAACGTATCCCGGAGTCCGTGAGTGTACGTCATAATTGTGGATACAGATTTGTGTTAGCCATTGGACACAAGTCTGAAACCTTATTGCTGCACGCACTGAAAACGAAATGGTAAACGAAAGTCCAAAGAAATTCTGCCATTACATCAGCCTTTTAGTTGACGAGATATGCTGCACGCACACACACTCACTGACAGACACGACCAATCACATAACAGTCCCTCCAGGAAATTGCGATGTTGCGGTTGCAATAATTAATTCACTTGTAACCAAACTCTGAGAGCCACGAGCCAACCCAAGAGCTGTATACATTTTATTTTATTTGATTTAACCTTTATTTACCCAGGCAAGCAATTAATAACAAATTCTTATATACAAAAGCAGCCTGAGGCATATATATATATGATATATGAGGCATAACATGCGTCTGTAAAAAAAAACTAAAATGTGTTCTCTGATGAAACAACATGTTTGTTGGCAGACGGCTCCTTCATCTGTTATCAACTAATGTTGGCATAATTAGCAAGCATAGTGTAGCTCGACCACTGGTCTAACCTGTAGCGAGCAGAGGCCCCTGGTGGCCATGTTGCTGAGGATCTGATTGGGGAGGTGTGAGAGCAGAGGGGAACAGGTCTGATCTTCAGAGAGAGACAGTAGGAACTCTACCGATGACATCACTGTCTGGAAGGGCTGGGACCCTGAAAAAATTAAATAAATACACACACACACACACACACACACACACACACACACACACACACACACACACACACACACACACACAACACACAACACACAACACACAACACACACAGAGTAAGGACGGTAAGGACGTGTAGACCAACAATATAAATGATTAAACTGGTCCAGGCTGGTTTAAGAGAAAAAGTTGTTCCATGTGAAATCTGTTCCAATCCTAATTGCAGGTTGAACAATTAACATGATAAAGTTAATTTGTATTTCAAAATGGTCTTATCAAGACGTTCTTGATATAAAAAGCTATAAGAAGCTAACCATGGCTAATTATTAGCCAACTGTTTTTTTTTTTTTTTTTATATATATCTTTTCCCCCCTCCTTTTTCTTCCGTTTTTCTCCCAACCCAATGTTAGTCGTTATGCCAATTCCCAATCCCCTTCCTGGTCGCTGCACACCTACCCCCCTACAGTCGGTCTGGGAGAGTGGAGGCTATCACGTGCTTCCTCTGACACATGTGTAGCCAATCAACTGCTTCTTTTCACCTGGCAGCGCGGACTCTCACTGAGAGGGTGTAACGTGTGGAAGGATCACACTACCCCCCTTAGATCCTATCCTCGCTGAGCAGGCGCCCCGACCGAACTGTAGGAGTCGCTGTTTACAACGACCAGGACCCACCCACCAGCTTTCCCACCCCTAACACTGCCAATTGTGTTAGTATGAACGACCAGCCAAGCTGGTAGCAACGCCGAGAGTGGCGAGCGCCTTGCCCACTACACCACCTAGCCGCCCTATTAGCCAACTGTTAATTAACTAGCTAACTAGACATATACTATACTAGTACGATATTAAACTAATGTCATATCAAGCTGAAACAATATGAGGTAGAAATTATTGTAAATGTAATGAACTGATTGTACAGATGACGACAGATTGACATTACGGTGTTGAAATACAAATATGTATATATTGTTAGTTTAAAATGTTAGTTTCAAGGGTAGGGACAGACTACACTGTTATGCAGAACAGTTAAGGGTTAGAATTCAGCAGAGGTTAGGGGTTATAGGTCAGGGCCTCACTCTGACAGGCTCCTACTAATGGTGCGTCTGTCTCCCACTTCTGACTTTCAACATCACAGAGGAAGCTGCTGACAGGAAGTGCATTCTGGTAGCCATGGTAACAGGTGAGGTCACAGTTCTGCCTGCCTCCTGCAACCGAATGGCAGAGCAGTGCACCATGGGTAACCGATGGCTCAGGGCAGAGGGGGCCTGAAGGAGAAGAGAAGGAGGAGTTCATTTTCTTGAATTTTCTAAAGATTAAAGAAGTTTTAACAGACTTTCAACCCTAAATAGTTAGTCTTGAGTAATCCAAAGGCGTCATGGGTAATCCAGAGGAATCATAGGAAATATCCATGGGTATTTATTTATCTCTAGCTACATCTCTCACTGCTTACGGTCACATGACGGAGGTGTTCCTGTGCTACGAAGCATTCTGGTCTGGGGCACTTCCTGTCCATTCTCAGACACACACCAACAGGACGTGATGTCACAATGCAGCGGGGAAAAGGTTCCATCCTCCAGGCACTGGAAGCCCCGCCCACCGATCAGAGACCCAATCAAACACCAGCTGGGACCTACAAACACAAGTAGGAGTATGTTGGAGATGTAATGTTTCAAGCATTATGTGTTCTTCAGACTGATGTCTGATTGGTGGCTGATGAAAAGAATGTGTGCTGGAAACGTTACAATCACTGGTTGGTGCATTAAATAAATTCATATTGGAGCCCTGCACGCACACGCACGCACACACACACACACACACACACACACACACACACACACACACACACACACACACACACACACACACACACACACACACACACACACACACACACACACACACACACACACACACACACACACACACACACACACACACACACACACACACACACACACACACACAGTATACGTGTGTAATGAATCGTTCCAACAAAGTAGGCTTATATTATCCTAATGACTTATTATTATTATTATTATTATTATTATTATTATTATTATTATTATTATTATTATTATTATTATTATTATTATTATTATTATTATTATTATTATTATAATAATGCACTGCCCCCCTGGTTCATGACCGCAGACGGAGCAGGAGGTGGCCTTGAGAGTTGTTCAGTATTGACACTACTAAATGTAATGTCACGCTAAGATGTCATGTTCTACAGTAGGACTTACTACTATAATAATAAATATAATATAAAATAAAAAATATAATATAATAATAAAACAAGTCATTAGGATAATATAAGCCTACTTTGCTGGAACGATTAATTTTGCACATATTCAGTATGTGTGTGTGTGTGTGTGTGCTGAGCCTGCCTCACTAAGTCGTTTCTCCGTGCATTTATTTATTTCTAAGCAAGAGAGATAAATCAAACCAACAATAAATAATACTATAGAGAACAAGACGGTATATGGCATACCGTAATTCCTCTAATAGTAACCGGGTCTCAAATACAAGCCGGGTCTCTATTAATGGCCGGGTGCGCTCTTGAGCTAAGCAATTATAAGCCGGCCTCCTAATACAAGCCGGGTTACTAATATACTGAGCTGCATACTGAGCTAGTTACTTGATTTCACTTTGAAAACGTTGAAATGACCAGTGACCACCTGTAATTGCACTGTTTACTATTTCATACAGTACTTGGTTTCAATAAATGAACCCAGTACATTTTACTGGGTTCAAACTGACACAAAATGTTGATTTATTCATTATGATCCGTTTCAAAATTTGAAATATAGGCCTCCCTCTTATACAGGCCTCCTCCTAATACAAGCCTGGTACCCGCTACAGTTGAAACAAATACAAGCCGGGGTTACTATTAGAGGAATTACGGTATTACTGCAGTCCATTCCACTATAGCTATATCCACGGCGATTGGGCTACTTCTTATTTATTTAGTTTGCAGTGTTTATCACCAACTATTTATCCAAAATGAAGCCTTTTAGCAGTTTCATCACCTGTGCATTGTATGTTACTATTGCACTGTACTGTTACATTTGCACTCTGGTTGGATGTTGTATTGTACTTGTGCTGTATAATGACAATACATTTGAATCTAATCTAATTTAGATCAGTCGCAAATCGGTTCCGCACTACCTGTTGCATATGGGGGTCAGCACAGAGTAGATGCAATGTTGAGCCTCTCGCTGTTTTGCACACGGCCCTCGCCTTATAAGGAGCTGACGGGGCGTGTCTGTATGCAAATTCAGGTGTACGAGAACGCGCTTCCAGTTTAAGAATGAGTGACATTTTTCATTCATGGGGAACCCAGCTGCGTTGATTTTGGCCACCGACGAAGACCGTTTCACATGTTCAGAAATCCGGACGGGGATTTTTGTAAATGTGTGAGATAATTACAAAGGTACTGTACTTACGAACATTGTATTTATTATTATTATTTAAATCCGTGAACACAATCACCAACGATTTCTCGCAAATCCTCTTAACATGCAACGGCCCATATGTGGGCTGTCGTGCCCGCCGGCGGAACAGACAAAAGTCACGGCACTTTGCGAGCGGGCAAAATTTTTCACTGAACATATAAATGCTATATTTGCTATATTTGCCGTTTGAATGCCACCTCACTCGACCAAATCTGCGCCTCGCTTCTCGAGTTACATGACGATATGTCAGGCGTGCAACTTTTTACGCGTGAGCATCAGATTACCACCCCGGACTCCTGGCGCTCTAGAACTGTCAATCATCTGCCGATTGCGGAAATTATTGCCGTTTCAGGCGAAAAAATCCGTTCAGCGGTTCTCGAGTTACATGCCGATATGTGAGGCGTGCGCCGAAGTACTCGGCAGACTTAAAACATTTTCAAATACCACTCCCGACTCTTGACGGAGCCTCTACCTCCGTCAATCATTTGGTGATCTCGAAAACAGGGTTGTAACCAATGAGTCTGGCTTTCCAATGATACCCCACGTGGGAATGACCGAATCAGGCATTTAGGTGAAAAGTTACGAGCGCAAACAGGAAGAGAAATTTCCGCGGAATGCATTGGAGTCAATGAGGAAATCGTTTTCTGCA